>NC_079218.1:42128060-42338060 GCF_029633865.1 Lampris incognitus
TATTAAGTCACACTTTCATTTTCTCCCATCTAGATTACTGTAACGCCCTCTACTCTGGCCTCAACCAAGATACTTTAAATCGTCTATAGTTGGCTCAGAAGGCAGCTGCTAGACTACTAACCAGAACTACCCCTATTCTTGCATCCCTCCATTGGCTTCCTGTAAAATTCAGAATAATCTATAAGATGTTATTGATTGCATTTAAAGCACTGCATGATATTGCCCACAGTTACATTTCCGATATTCTCATTCCTCATTCCACTTCCCGACCACTCCGATCCTCAAACCTCGGTCTTTTATCCATCCCTCTCTCCAACTGCAAAACAAAAGGAGACCGCGCCTTTGCAGTTTTATCCCCAAACCTCTGGAATAATCTTCCCCAGTCTATTAGATTTGCTGAATCTTTGGACTGTTTTAAGCCGCTTCTAAAAAGCCATCTTTTCAGGCAAGCCTTTTTATAGATCCTCATCCCTGCCTTCTGTTTTGGTTCGTTTTTAGTTTGATCTGTTACGCCATGTGCCGTGTTTTATATTCATTAAATTTAGTTTATGTAATAAACCCAGACAAAGCAAAAATAAGAACAAGATCAAATAAGTCAAGAGTAGATTGTAGCGGCTGTACTGGAGCACTGCATTATGCCGCTCACAGATGAGCTGTTAGGGTCAGAGTTTCAGCGGATTATAGAAGAGACAAAAAAAAAATTCAAGAAAATAAAAATGAGTGATTATGACAGCAATGACAAAATGCTGCTCCCTGTGGACACAAGAGGATACCTTCATGAACCAGAGTGTACAGAAGAACTTTTGCAGATGGAGACTGAACAGACTGACTAACTGATCCAAACAGCCGATCTGCAGGCAGCATAAGACAGTGCGCGGCACCGCTGTGCTTATGCGTGGGAATACGGAAGTTCTACGGTTGAGAAAACGTAGTGCCAAAGAACAGGGCTGTCTGACAGTGAGGTAAAGTGGTGAAAATACTCTAAATATAGTGTACACTTACATTGTTTTTTTTGTTTTGTTTTTTTACAGTCATTGGGCAGCAAGCGGGAAGACACCCTGGACAGGCTGCCAGGGCTGACACACACACACACACACACACTCACACACACACACACACACACACACATTCATACCTAGGGTCAATTTAGTACAGCCCATTCACCTGACTTACATGTCTTTGGACTGTGGGAGGAAACCGGAGGCCCCAGAAGAAACCCACGCAGACACGAGGAGAACATGCAAACTCCACACAGAGGACGACCCAGGATGACCCATTAAGTTTGGACTACCCCGTGCCTTGAACCCAGGACCTTCTAGCTGTGAGGCGACAGCGCTAACCACTGCGCCACCATGCCGCCCCTAATACAACCCCACAACAAAAATACAAACTATCCCTTTAAAACTCCTTAAATACCTTGTTTATAATGTTTTTCTCCCCCTGATTTAATGCTAAACTAGCTTCATCAGTAGAAAACAAGTCCTCCCATCTGGCCACTTGACAGTCAAATGAAGGAATAACAGCAGCCATTGTAAACTAGGTAGTCAATATTTATGTGTGGAGACTCAAAGGCCAATTGTAAATGTTATGATAATGACATATGTATATCTTAATGCTGTTGCTTCAGGTAGTTGGCTTTTGCTGAATCAACCAGTCCTCCACAGCTGCATTCTGAAATGTACCACAATTTACCCAACTGTGCCATGTACTTTATTAGACTGCACCTGCACATACAACTAGCAAGGCTGTCGATGCTTATTTCCCCTCATCCATCCATCCATCACAATGATGAGGTTACAGTGAGTTGAGGCATGTGCATTTAGATCATAAAATGGGTATTTTCAAACCCTACAACACACACACACACACACACACACACACACACACCCTTTCAGTCAATCTCGTGATGCATGTCTAGAATGAAAAGCTGTTTGTCGGTGTGTGTGTGTGTGTGTGTGTGTGTGTGTGTGTGTGTGTGTGTGTGTGTGTGTGTGTGTGTGTGTGTGTGTGTGTGTGTGTGTGTGCTTGGTTGGTAGTTAATAGAGTGTGTCTCAAGAGGGTGATTGCTCAGCCCTCCTACATGTCCAAACTCATCCAAAGAAGTGAATGTAACCTTGGGGCTCCTCGCTAAGACTCAGTAAATGAACCCACACACACACACACACACACACACACACACACACACACACACACACACACACACACACACACACACACACACACACACACACAGCATACATGTGCTGCATGCATTCACAATCACATTGACAAACACACAGATGGGAACACAGACTCACACCAGGTGAAATATGCAAATGCCTAGCTTCACCAGTGGCTTTGAGAGGAAGGAGGCACTCTCGAATGCCAATGAGGTAAAGCAGGAGGCTTCGACCAAAAGTGACCTGTCTCAGACCGGTTAACGTGCAGACAGACGCGCTGCAGTTAACCCTGTGAAGCAGAAACGTTGTAGTCGTCCCTGGCTATCTGTGACAGACAGAACAGGCCAGACTCATCCTATATGCTTTACATTCTTTTATTGTAGCGTGATGATGCTTCTGTCCATTTCTTTCAGTTTAATTAGGTTTTTTTATGCAGACTGAATCTACCTCATATCCTGTATCGTAAAATAAATATATAATAATAACAATAAATAAATATATATATTAATTAATTAATTAGTTGCTTAATAAAAAGTGAAATAAGTATCTCGGGGTCTTGTTCGTGAGTGAGGGTAGGATGGAGTGGGTGATTGACAGGCGGATTGGTGCAGCATCAGCAGTAATGTGGACGTTGTACCGGACCGTTGTGGTGAAGAGGGAGCTGAGCTGGGAGGCAAAGATTTCAATTTACCAGTCAATCTTCGTTCCAATCCTCACCTATGGTCATGAGCTTTGGGTAGTGACCGAAAGGGTGAGATCGTGGATACAAGGGGCTGAAATTAGTTTCCTCTGTAGGGTGTCTGGGCTCAGCCTTAGAGATAGGGTGAGGAGCTCGGACATCCGGAGGAACCTTGGAGTAGAGCCGCTGCTCCTTCGCATCGAAAGGAGCCAGTTGAGGTGATTCGGGCATCTGATTAGGATGCCTCCTAGGCGCCTTCCTTTGGAGGTTTTCCAGGTGCGTCAAACTGGGAGGAGGCCCTGGGGTAGACCCAGAACTTGCTGGAGGGACTACATGTCAAATCTGTCCTGGGAACACCTTGGGGTCCCCCAGGAGTAGCTGGAGGGCGTTGCTGGGGAGAGGGGCATCTGGAGTGCCCTACTTAGCTTGCTGTCACCACGACCCGACCCCGGAAAAGCGGCTGAAGATGAGATGAGATGAGATGATTTGAGATGATTTGAGATGAGATGAGATGAGATGAGATGATTTGAGATGAGATGAGATGAGATGAGATGAGATGAGATGAGATGAGATGAGATGAGATGAGATGAGATGAGAAGAGACTGAATCTACGGTGTTCTTATTTTCAGGTGCACGTGGTAAACGGGGATTCACTAAAAGATATTAAACATTTACAAGCCAACTAAAATACACATGTAACAAAAAAATAATAAGTGATCACCACAGATGATCATTTATTGTCAAAGTTAATCTATCGGCTTTAATAATTGACAAATTGAACTTCGGCTGTTCTGATTAAAAAAAAAGGAAAGGTTTGGGCAGTTAAAGTGACTCTACAAGAAAGCAGGGTTCATTCAGATTAATTGTGCCTGTCTGCCGGTGACAGTGGAGAGTAATGGCCCCAGAATAGAGCAGGGCTGAAACGTAATTGACTCCAACCTGTGTGTAGGGTTGTATCAAGACCGCATCACACTGAGTGGGTGTACATGTGATGTGTGTGTGTGTGTGTGTGCGCGCGCATGCATGTGTGTGTGTGTGCGCGTGTGTCATTGCCCTTTCATTTAGTGTTGTTAAGAGTATATATATATATATATATATATATATATATATATATATATATATATATATACATACAGTGCATCCGGAAGTATTCACACCCTTTCACTCTCCCCACATTTTATGTTACAGCCTTATTCCAAAATGGATTAAATTCCTTTTTTTCTCATCAATCTCTATACAATACATCCTAATGACAAAGTGAAAAAGGTTTTGTAGAAATTTTTGCAAATGTATTAAAAATAAAAAACTGAAATATTGCATGTACATAAGTATTCACACCCTTTACTATGACACTCAAAATTGAGCTCAGGTTCATCCTGTTTCCACCGATCATCCTTGAGATGTTTCTACATCTTGATTGGAGTCCACCTCTAGTAAATTCAATTGATTGGACATGATTTGGAAAGGCACACACCTGTCTATATAAGGTCCCACTGTTGACAGTGCATGTCAGAGCAGAAACCAAGCCATGAAGTCAAAGGAATTGTCTGTGGACCTCCGAGACAGGAGTGTATCGAGACACAGATCTGGGGAAGGGTACAAAACATTTCTACAGCTTTGAAGGTCCCGAAGAGCCCAGTGGTCTCCATCATTCGTAAATGGAAGAAGTTTGGATCCACCAGGACTCTTCCTAGAGCTGGCCGCCCAGCCAAACTGAGCAATCGGGGGAGAAGGGCCTTGGTCAGGGAGGTGACCAAGAATCCGATGGTCACTCTGACAGAGCTCCAGCGTTCCTCTGTGGAGATGGGAGAACCTTCCAGAAGGACAACCATCTCTGCAGCACTCCACCAATCAGGCCTTTATGGTAGAGTGGCCAGATGGAAGCCTCTGCTCAGTAAAAGGCACATGACAGCCCGCTTGGAGTTTGCCAGAAAGCACCTAAAGGACTCTCAGACCATGAGAAACAAGATTCTCTGGTCTGATGAAACCAAGATTGAACTCTTTGGCCTGAACGCCAAACGCCACGTCTGGAGGAAACCAGGCACCTCTCATCACCTTGCTAATACCATCCCTACAGTGAAGCATGGTGGTGGCAGCATCGTGCTGTGGGAATGTTCTTCAGCGGCAGGAACTGGGAGACTCGTCAGGATCAAGGGAAAGATGAATGGAGCAAAGTACGGAGAGATCCTTGATGTAAACCTGCTCCAGAGCGCTCAGGACCTCAGACTGGGGCCAAGGTTTACCTTTCCACACGACAATGACCCTAAGCATACAGCCAAGACAACGAAGGAGTGACTTCGGGACAAGTCTGTGAATGTCCTTGAGTGGCCCAGCCAGAGCCCAGACTTGAACCCCACTGAACATCTCTGGAAAGACCTGAAAATAGCTGTGCAGCAACACTCCCCATCTAACCTTACAGAGCTCGAGAGGATCTGCAGAGAAGAATGGGAGAAATACCCCAAATATAGGTGTGCCAAGCTTGTAGCTTTGTACCCAAGAAGACTTGAGGCTGTAATCGCTGCCAAGGGTGCCTCAACCAAGTACTGAGTAAAGGGTCTGAATACTTATGTACATGCAATATTTCAGTTTTTTATTTTTAATAAATTTGCAAAAATTTCTACAAAACCTTTTTCACTTTGTCATTATGGGGTATTGTATGTAGATTGAGGAGAAAAAAAAGGAATTTAATCCATTTTGGAATAAGGCTGTAACATAACAAAATGTGGGGAAAGTGAAGGGGTGTGAATACTTTCCGGATACACTGTATAATGGGAGAGCTAAGTAAATTCTTTATGAAACAGGCTTGTACTGTCATAAAGAATTTACTTGAATCACTGGATTATTTTGCTCTTATTTGTTAAGTGTTTCTTTCAACAAAGTTATATATATATATATATATATATATATATATACACACACACACAAACGCACACACACACACACACACACATATATGTGTGTGTGTGTGTATATATAGATATATGAGAGATCGATAAACTATATAACTGCACTTTGTTACAAGAGATACATATCCATTTGTCAGGTGACCATATCCCATCTCTCTCTCTCTCTCTCACACACACACACACACACACACACACACACACAGCTACAACCGTAGATGTGTATGAGTCATCTGAGTGTTAGCTAGCCACAAGCGATCATCTGTTAGCATTAAAGATTCACAGTATTCATCTGTACTTTTCTGCCTGGTGAAAGTGAAGACCACAAAACATGTTTAAAGAGATAGGAAAACTTTTTTTTTCCTAATTTTTTCAAGCTGAAAATACATTGGTATTTCACAGGGTGGTAGATCACATCACAGAGCGGCAAATCAAAGCGATCTCTCTCAACCCCTGCCAAATTGCCAACGGGGCATCAAAGACACCGACACCTATGTGATGGAGGCAACACATGTGAGGTGCAGTGTGTTAACCCAATGAAATATGAAGGAGAAAGATGACACACCGGCGTTAGCTAACTAAACTCTCTGGGTCGACTTGTGACAAGCTGGGACGTGATGATTTACTACAACACACTACCCTCAGTCTAACCCACACCCCCATCACTGACCTCTACATCTACACCCCTTTATATCCTTTATACATGGAAACCCCCATCACTGTCCTCTACATCTACACCCCTTTATATCCTTTATACATGGAAACCTCCATCACTGTCCTCTATATCTACACCCTTTATATCCTTTATACATGGACACCACCATCACTGTCCTCTACATCTACACCCCTTTATATCCTTTATACATGGATGCCTCCATCACTGTCCTCTACATCTACACCCCTTTATATCCTTTATACATAGACACCTCCATCACCGTCCTCTAAATCTACACCCCTTTATATCCTTTATACATAGACACCACCATCACTGTCCTCTACATCTACACCCCTTTATATCCTTTATACATAGACACCACCATCACTGTCCTCTACATCTACACCCCTTTATATCCTTTATAGTACATGGACACCTCCATCACTGTCCTCTACACCCCTTTATATCCTTTATACATGGACACCTCCATCACCGTCCTCTAAATCTACACCCCTTTATATCCTTTATACATGGACACCTCCATCACTGTCCTCTACATCTACACCCTTTATATCCTTTATACATGGACACCATCATCACATCTATACCCTTTTTTCATCCATTTTCTAAATGTGAGTGGGTGGAGACTGGCTTAGAATGACTGTTTTCCTAATCTTGTAAATTGACAGAATAACGTGATGACAGGTGAAAATTACAAAGCAATACCGGTGTTAATTTGATTGAACAACAATGTAAAAACACATAGTTTGGATGTAAATCTGTCACCATACAGAATATGACCTTTGCAAAATGCAGCTCTCTGAACCCGACTACCCCATAGTATAGTATATGTTAAGTATAGTATACGTTAAGTAGGCCAGATGTACGAGAACCCAGGAATCATCAGGCGGTAAGCACAAATCCAGGAACCAGGAAGAAACCCATATCATTTCAGAAAACAACATAGTCTGTGAACATAACACACACAAATGTAGTAATCTATTACTACATTTATCTCTCATTACATTTCTTATCACACATACACTACCGTTCAAAAGTTTGGGATCACCCAAACAATTTTGTGTTTTCCATGAAAAGTCACACTTATTCACCACCATATGTTGTGAAATGAATAGAAAATAGAGTCAAGACATTGACAAGGTTAGAAATAATGATTTGTATTTGAAATAAGATTTTTTTTACATCAAACTTTGCTTTCGTCAAAGAATCCTCCATTTGCAGCAATTACAGCATTGCAGACCTTTGGCATTCTAGCTGTTAATTTGTTGAGGTAATCTGGAGAAATTGCACCCCACGCTTCCAGAAGCAGCTCCCACAAGTTGGATTGGTTGGATGGGCACTTCTTGCGTACCATACGGTCAAGCTGCTCCCACAACAGCTCAATGGGGTTCAGATCTGGTGACTGCGCTGGCCACTCCATTACCGATAGAATACCAGCTGCCTGCTTCTGCTCTAAATAGTTCTTGCACAATTTGGAGGTGTGTTTAGGGTCATTGTCCTGTTGTAGGATGAAATTGGCTCCAATCAAGCGCTGTCCACTGGGTATGGCATGGCGTTGCAAAATGGAGTGATAGCCTTCCTTATTCAGAATCCCTTTTACCCTGTACAAATCTCCCACCTTACCAGCACCAAAGCAACCCCAGACCATCACATTACCTCCACCATGCTTAACAGATGGCGTCAGGCATTCTTCCAGCATCTTTTCATTTGTTCTGCGTCTCACAAACGTTCTTCTTTGTGATCCAAACACCTCAAACTTGGATTCATCCGTCCACAACACTTTTTTCCAGTCTTCCTCTGTCCAATGTCTGTGTTCTTTTGCCCATCTTAATCTTTTTCTCTTATTGGTCAGTCTCAGATATGGCTTTTTCTTTGCCACTCTGCCCTGAAGCCCAGAATCCCGCAGCCGCCTCTTCACTGTAGATGTTGACACTGGTGTTTTGCCGGTACTATTTAATGAAGATGCCAGTTGGGGACCTGTGAGGCGTCTGTTTCTCAAACTAGAGACTCTAATGTACTTATCTTCTTGCTCAGTTGTGCAACGCGGCCTCCCACTTCTTTTTCTACTCTGGTTAGAGCCTGTTTGTGCTGTCCTCTGAAGGGAGTAGTACACACCGGTGTAAGAAATCTTCAATTTCTTAGCAATTTCTCGCATGGAATAGCCTTCATTTCTAAGAACAAGAATAGACTGTCGAGTTTCAGATGAAAGTTCTCTTATTCTGGCCATTTTGAGCGTTTAATTGACCCCACAAATGTGATGCTCCAGAAACTCAATCTGCTCAAAGGAAGGTCAGTTTTGTAGCTTCTGTAACGAGCTAAACTGTTTTCGGATGTGTGAACATGATTGCACAAGGGTTTTCTAATCATCAATTAGCCTTCTGAGCCAATGAGCAAACACATTGTACCATTAGAACACTGGAGTGATAGTTGCTTGAAATGGGCCTCTATACACCTATGTAGATATTGCACCAAAAACCAGACATTTGCAGCTAGAATAGTCATTTACCACATTAGCAATGTATAGAGTGTATTTCTTTAAAGTTAAGACTAGTTTAAAGTTATCTTCATTGAACAGTACAGTGCTTTTCCTTCAAAAATATGGACATTTCAATGTGATCCCAAACTTTTGAACGGTAGTGTATCTGTCTGGCAACCTAGATAGATTGACATTCATCTAGTAAATCTATGTTCCTGTAGTGTATTTCCCTCTCCTCGTCTCTCCTCTCTTCTTCACTTCACCTTCTTTCTGCCTCTTTTGAATCTCTATTGAACCTTCTTTACCTGTTAAATACATCTCCTCTCCTTCCAGGAACATCATGTGACAGCGGGCACATCTGGCACAGCTGGGGTGGTAGTGCTTCCCTCCCGCCTGCCGGAGGAGAGGACAGCGAGTCAGGGGAAGGGAAGCGGAGGAGAGAGGGAGAGAAAAGGACATTAGGAACAGACACTAAAGAAGACGAAAGCGTGCTGGCTGATCCGTCTTCCAGCGTTGTCTCATTATCTGTCAACTCGGCCATCTTCTAAAGAGGGACAGTCGTCGTTCCCACAGATTTATACAGATGCAAACACTCGCTCTTCTTCGTTCCCTCGCTCACACTCACACACACACACACACACACACACACACACACACACACACACACACACACACACACACACACACACACAAACTAGTGCTGCACGATTTGGTGGAAAAGTCATATTGCGATTATTGTGGACGATATTGCAATTTGTGATTGCGATTAAATAAACACAATTATGCATATACAAATAATAAATTTGTGGTGTTGCTGTGACATGCAGCAACTTTTCATCATTTTGCATGTTTTACACAGTACCTCTTTCAGCTCAATACCGCTGAGATTGAATCCAAATAACAGAGGTCGCTTTTTTTTCCCGGCCACCAGTCCATCAGCGTTAACCTGCTCGTTGCCTCTGGTATCCGTTTGTTCCTTCTTTCTGGTCTGCACACAGCACACCGGATAGTCATGTGACTGCACATGCTTCCCTACCTCAACAGAGACTGATTGGTCAGCTCTTAATTGTGGGCATAGATATGCAGCGGGCACACAAACACACGTCCACACACGCTGTAACATTGGGCTGGTGTAGGTGGAGAGAGCTAGCAGCACGTGGCTAGTTAGCAAGAGCCCCGGGACAGCTGATTGGCTCAGAGTCGACGGACAACGAGATGGGGATTTCCACGCTGCTGCTTTATTTCTGTAGTACATACATCGACCAGGCGGCGGCACGGTGGCGCAGTGGTTAGTGCGGCTGCCTCACAGCAAGAAGGTCCTGGGTTTGAGCCCCGGGGTTGTCCAACCTTGGTGGGTCGTCCCGGGTCGTCCTCTGTGTGGAGTTTGCGTGTTCTCTCCGTGTCTGCGTGGGTTTCCTCCGGGGGCTCCGGTTTCCTCCCACAGTCCAAAGACATGGAGGTCAGGTGAACCGGCCGTACTATGAATGTGTGTGTGTGTGTGTGTGTGTGTGTGTGTGTGTGTGTGTGTGTGTGTGTGTGTGTGTGTGTGTGTGTGTGTGTGTGTGTGTGTGTGTGTCAGCCCTGTGTGATGGCCTGGCGGCCTGTCCAGGGAGTCTCCCCACCTGCCACCCAGTGACTGCTGGGATAGACTCCAGCATCCCCGCGACCCTGAGAGCAGGATAAGCGGTTCGGATAATGGATGGATGGATGGATGGATGGATGGATGGATGGATGGATGGATGGATGGATACATCGACCATACGATGCCAGGCCTCCACGGCACTATGTCCACATGAACAGTACAGAGGCCACACAAGAGGCAAAAGAAGGACAGGAGCTAAATAACATGCCTCTGTTCACCGCATGCGTGTCACTCAACTAACTTAAAGAACTTAAAGACGTACTTGCCTCTAGGCATCAAAGGTACGCCTCCCAATTTCGACTGCAACAACGGACATTTTATTATTCATTAAATCGCAGCCTTTTGCGACTAACACAAATACACACACACACACACACACACACACACACACACAATAGGTAAACACACAGACAGATGTTCTCACCTCCAGCACTCTGCCGCTGATGAATCTGTTGCAAGTCTCGCATCTGATCCCGAACTGTGCATGGTAGTCCGACTCACAGTACGGTACTCCGTCCCTGACGGGCCAGACAGAAACAAACCCGTCACGTGCAACAGTCACACTGGCTCTGCCGAGCTGTCCCTCTACCCCTTTGTATAAAAGGCCCCAACGTCTCTTCTCCCAAGCTCGGGCCAGGACCCCAACATTGTCAAGAGGGAAGATTGCTACCAAACTGAATGAGTGACCGACACGCAGGATCACAACACCTACTTGCTGATGTACTCCCCGGTCAGCGTGCAGCCACAGGTGTGACATTTGAAACAGCTGACGTGCCATTGTCTCTCCAGGGCCAAGAGGGACTGACCCTGCTTGATCTCCTCTCCACAGCCGGAGCAGTCTGCAGAGAGGAGGAGAGAGGAGGAGAGGAGAGGATAGCAGAGCATGGAAAAAAGAAAAAGGGCAAGATGGTGAAGGAGAGGAGATTAAAGGAAAGAAGGAGAGAGGAGGGGAGGGGAGATTAGAAGCATGCAACAGCGAGGTCGCATCACGAGGGAGTTGGAGGAGAGGGGAGAGGAGAGGAGCAGTTAGATGGATGGAAGAGGGGGGAAACAGAAAAAAAGAGGGGGGGGGAAACACATTTCGAGTAAATCTGTTCTCTTTCAATTACTTTGTGCCGCTCTGCTCTCTCGGTTCCCTCCTCCCCTTGTCCCCCTTCTCGTCTTGTCCTTTGCCCCACTTCCTAATCCCTCCTGTACTCCGCCAGACGACAGTAAACCTACCAGATGGAGCCACCAGAACCAGGCGACCAGTTTACCTGCAGCAACACACCTCCTTGTGTGCACGTGTGTGTGTGTGTGTGTGTGTGTGTGTGTGTGTGTGTAGGGCATATGGTTGTGTTAAACAGCAGGTGGACTGTAGGGTTATATCGACCCCCGGTTGTGTCTTAACCAGTGAAAGAACAGGGGAGGGATGCGTTAAAACATATAGGGGGCAGTACAAGCAGACCAGCTGAAGCAAAGGAGGAGAATCTGCACACACTTCCTGCTCCCATCGGGAAAATTTATCTGCAATCTTCTGTAGATACAAAGTTTTATGGCCAGCATCAATAAGGAGGAGGTTTATAACCGTGTGTGTGTGTGCGTGTGTGTGCGTGTGTGTGTGCTTGCGTTCCTCACAGCTTGGTCCATGGACCTTGACGGGCTTGTCGCTGTTCAGAGTATGTGAACACTGCTGACACACACACTTCTTTCCGCAGAAGGTCACCCTGTCTCCGATAGGGAACGGGCTCCTGCAAACACGTTGACACACACACCAGAGACACACACACACACACACACACACACACACACACACACACACACACACACACACACACACACACACACACACACACACACACACATATTCATAACTTCAGATTTGTAGATGTAGGTATTGTTTAAATCCACGGTTGGCTGTATGTGTTGCCCCGGACTTAGAGGAAGTGTGTAAGTGTTGGAAGTGTTCGACTCGTAACCTCTTCAGGGCTGCCAAACTTCACCAGGGACTGTCTGGCAACAAGTCCACCGAGGGTCCTGGCTGTCATGGAAACATGACAGATGATTTTTTTTGTTCTATAATGTATTCTCTGTATCCTATAAATCCCAGTCAGGGTCCCGGCAGGCTGGACTCCATCAAACAGCCACTCACACACCAACATTTTAAACTAATGTAATCTACAAAAAGACTCGATGGCCGACCGCACAGGGGGGTCGGCCCCCTTTAGTCGAGTGGCTAGCGATGTCACCTCATCGCGCAGGACAAGCCTGGTTCGAATCCCGCAGCGGGCGGGAAAATAAGCTCGGTTATATTGTCGATCTGGGGTTGTACTGCACCGTGAAGTGACATCGCTAACTACTTGACTAAAGGAGGTCGACCCCCCCCCCCTCTGCAGGTTACACTATGATACAATACTAGATCACATTGTGATATTTGCGGGAGACACGGGTTTGCGTGTCAGCTGTGGCGGTTGCTGGCTGCCCCCCGAATTCGCCACAATGTGTGTGAGTGTTTGTGGTGTGAGAGCGTGTTTGTGTGTCTCTTTCTAAGGTATTCAACAAACAACTTTGGTTCTCTTGCATGTAAAGTGCACAATAGTGAGGCTGGTGAAGTCTGACCAGCCAGTCCAGTCCCCAGTCCAGTCTGCAGTCCAGTCTGCAGTCAAGTCTCCAGTCCAGTCTGCAGTCCAGCCTCCAGTCCAGTCCCCAATCTAGTCTGCAGTCCAGCCTCCAGTCCAGTCTGCAGTCCAGCCTCCAGTCCAGTCCCCAGTCTAGTCTGCAGTCCAGCCTCCAGTCCAGTCTGCAGTCCAGTCTCCAGCCCAGTCTCAGAGATGTGAAAACGTCTCTGAGATTAAAACTGAGCAGTCAGAGGACAGGCAGCCAGACTGAAGACACACTGGAGACATCTAAACGACTATCCACCGTCTGCGGAGGTGGTGTCTTGTTGTATAGTTGTCTAGCCAGAAAGATTAAATTAGATAAATGAAAACAGCCTATATAAGATCGACAAGTAACCAAGATAAAACAGATATTGATGGCATGTGGAAAAACACCTCTACAGCCCAGCACCCTATTGCCTCTTCTTTCTCTTAAGCCAGCACACCTCTGGATTCACCTCCAGAGCATCATCTCCATCCAGGAGACCCATCAGCAGGTTAGCTAGCAGGTATACTATGCAGTGGGGCGTTTAGTAAGCGTTCACACAATACAGATTCAGGAACTTTGATTTTAACAGTGTGGCTAGAACACAGAATTAGGCAGCTAAAACAAGAAGGGTTTAACACATTTTCTGTTTAATCTTAAAGACCTATTACCTGCCACACAACAGCAGACCTCAGCAAGGTCACCTCCTTCCCTGCGAGCTTAATGGTCCACACCACCTTATGAATACAGGCATGCTTCCACATGCACTTCAGGTAGTCCTAGCCAACGCTGTGATCAGGCCGGACATAAACTACACCGAAACTAGCAATAATGTAGGACGTAAATAAATGGAGGAGGATCCACATATTCATTTATAACAATTAGACAGGATACAGCCACAGTGCTGAAGACCTGTCCAGTGCCCAGCAGCAGTCTACAGTCTGGCTCACATCAGATTAAACTTGGACTATCATCACACTGTCAATATGAAATAACCAATTTGGTTTAAAGACATGCCAGCCTTTGTGATCTTGATTGATTAGTAATCTAACTGTTGAGTCAAGACATGGCCTGTGACGGTTTTGTCCATCCATCCATTTTCCAAGCTGCTTATCCCAATAGGGGTCACGGGATGCTGGAGCCTGTCCCAGCAGTCATTGGGCGGCAGGCAGGGAGACACCCTGGACCGGCCACCAGTCCATCACAGGGCCCACACATTCACACCTAGGGCTGATTTCGTATGGCCGATTCACCTGACCGTGTGGGAGGAAACTGTGGGAGGAAACCGGAGCACCCGGAGGAAACCCACAGAGACATGGGGAGAACATACAAACTCCACACAGAGGACGACCCGGGATAACTCCCAAGGTTGGACTACCCCGGGGTTCGAACCCAGAACCTTCTTGCTGTGAGGCGACTGCGCTAACCACTGCGCCACCATGACGATTTCGTATTTGTCTAAATGTTTCCAAGGTGCCGTTTCAAATCCAGACATGGGTAAAAGCAAAATATCTGCTCTGTGAATATAGTCCATCATTGGTACGTCGGGTACAACGAGGGACATGCAACACGTATTGGTTGCATAAGTACCACATGCATTTAGATGAGGTGAGATACAGTAAGGTAAGGAAATCTGATAAAGTGGCATAGGGTGGAGGAAAAACCTTTATCTCTCTCTCTCTCTCTCTCTCTCTCTCTCTCTCTCTCTCTCTCTCTCTCTCTCTCTCAGACACACACACACACACACACACACACACACTCCTGCCATCATAAGCAAACATAAGATTAAACTCCGACTGAGAGCAGACTGACAGTCTTAAATCACACCCATTTTCTAGCGCCACACTATTTGCTAGTCTCAGTTATTAAAGGTAGAATGAGTAGGATCTTCCCAAAAATCAATGTGTAGACTCATACAAAAACAGTCCCTCTCAATCATCACTTATGACCCACTAGATGTGTGTGGCAGTGTCTGTATCTGCAGAGACCCCGTCCTCTGTCTGTATTTTCTTATTTCGCTGTGTACGGGACGTTTCTCCGGTGCCAGATCAAAATCGCAAGCACGCATCCAATGAGATATGTTTTGGAGCAAAACATCCTGTTACATACTTGAATCATGACATTTCCAACATGACTCGAATGAAGCATAAAAAAACGTATTCTCTGGACAACACTAATTATCCAACCGCTATTATCCAAGCCGCTCATCCACATTAGGTTCATGGGATGCTGGAGCCTATCCCAGCAGTCATTGGGTGGCAGGCGGGGAAACACCCTGGACAGGTCTATCACAGGGCCAATACATTCACACCTAGGGACAATTAGGGCGATTCACCTGTCAGAGATGTCGAGGACTGGTTGTGGAGTCAACAGCGGTGCCCCAATGACCTCTCGAGAGGTTACGGGATAGGTGAGGTGAGAGGAGGTGAGGATTCACCTGACCTACATGTCTTTGGACTGTGGGAGGAAACCCACGCAGACACGGGGAGAACATGCAAACTCCACACAGAGGACGACCCGGGATGACCCACAAGGTTGGACAGCCCCGGGGTTCGAACCCAGGACCTTCTTGCTGTGAGGCGACCGCGCCAAACACTGCACCACTGTGCCGCCACCCTTACGCTTATTCATGAAATAGTTCTTGAGTTACACAGTGCTCTAAACAAGATGAGTTAGTTAAGTTAGTAAGCTAATTAGACTTACTGGGCGCTCCACCTCCGGAGCACTGCATTGTGAATGAATACTGCGCAAATCTAGATCGCTGCTCCCCATGTGTCCGCCCCCTGGTGTCAATCTTCTCACTTGCTCAGCACACTTTAACTTACTATCTTAATTATTTTACCGCCCTGTGATGGCCTGGCGGCCTGTCCAGGGTGTCTCCCTGCCTGCCGCCCAATGACTGCTGGGATAGGCTCCAGCATCCCCGCGACCCTGACAGCAGGGTTTGGATAACGTGATGGAATTAGTTTACCTCAATGTCAGATTGTGTGTATGGTGCCTGATTTACTTCATAAAATGCACACGTCTGTGCAACAAGCAAGTGGAAAACCAGATCCACGAATGCAAAAAGGGCAAGGCACAGCAGACACGCTCATATCCACAAAACAGACCCCTCTCCTACCTGCAGATGCTGCAGACGAAGCATCGGGGGTGATATGTTCTGCCCAGGGCGGACACCACCTCTCCTGTGATGTACTGGTCACAGCTGTCACACTGGGTCCCGTACAGGCGCTGGTAGTCCTCTGTGCAGATGTACTCCCCAGAGTGATGGAAAAAGCCAGCGCGCACCAGGTCACAGCCACACACTGGAGACAGAGAGGGGGAGAATTAAGGGGAGATACAGCAGTGGAGCCAAAATGAAAAAAAAATCAACAGCACGAGTCGGACAGATTATGGATCAGAGAGAGAGGCCGAGAAATACAGGTAGTGGAAAAAGACTGGGAAAAAAGTTAGAGACAGGAACAGGGAAGAAAAAGAGAGAGAGAGAGAGTGAGGGAAAGGCAGAGAAAAGTAAAATGGCCATCAGGTTATTAGAAGTTCTTTCAAAAGCTATGAGCTGTTGTTTATGAATCACTCTACTCGTGTATATAGGATGTATGTATGAGCTCTGGCTTTTCCCTCAAGGTTGCAACTGTGATTTTTTAAAAAAAAAGTAAGGTCGGGCGTAAGGTGTAGCGATCTACTCCGTTGCCTACCAACATGGGGATCGCTGGTTCGAATCCCGGCTTGGTCGGGTGTCCCTACAGACACAATTGGCTGTGTCTGTGGGTGGGAAGCTGGATGTGGGTGTGTGTCCTGGTCGCTGCACTAGCACCTCCACTGGTCAGTCGGCCCGCCTGTTCGGGGGGGGGGGATAGCGTGATCCTCCCACATGCTATGTCCCCCTGGTGAAACTCCTCACTGTCAGGGGGAAAGAAGCGGCTGGCGACTCTACGTGTATCGGAGGAGGCATGTGGTAGTCTGCAGCCCTTCCCAGATTGGCAGAGGGGGTGGAGCAGCGACCGGGATGGCTCGGAAGTGTGGGGTAATTGGAAGGGTACAACTGGGGAGAAAAGGGGGGGGGGGGACTAAATACTCCAATCTCCTTTCCAGGATTACACTAGTAGCCATATAAACTTGTCCCCTTCAGTCAGCAGATTCATATGTTATGTCTGAGTGTGTACATACACGAGTATTTGTTGGTTTGAGTGGGTTAGCAGATGTGTATTTGTGTGCATCTGTGTGTTTAATTAGGGTTAAAGGCATCTGTCGCTGTATCCAGTAAAGTGCCCAATATATGCATGCAGTGCTGTGTTATACATTGTTGCCTCTGTTAGGGAAATACAGATACATGATGGTTTAAACGTGCACACACGTGGTTGTGTGTGTGTGTGCGTGTGTGTGTGTGTGTATCTGTTTGTGCACACATACATTGACAGCATGATTTATAGTTTTTATTTTGCAAATGCAAAGTCTTTCAGCCAAGTGATTACTTTGGGTCGAGCCAAGCTGAGAGTGAGCCGACCTCTGATGAGCTGGTCTATCGGGCATCCTTCGGCGATAAGGTCCATAACCCAACCCACACACAGAGAATAAAATTTTATTTCCCACTGGTAGAGAATACGGCATTTATAACCCATGCTAGCTGATTTGATTAGATGGAACTTTAGATTGAATGCGTCTTTTTAATGAACCATTTCGACAGGAAGTCCCTTCTTCTTCTTCTTGCAGCCTGCAACGGGCTGCTTTTACCTGTTGTTTAGAAATCTGAACGCAAATATAGTATTTTCTCACTGGAGGTACAATCCATACTTCGTAGTTTGGCTGTGTGGCGTACCCAGTGGTTGTCAGTCAGACATCTGAAAGGCAGCCAGCAGGATAAGATATCTGGCAGGGAACAGCATGTCTGCTCTGTAATCAAGCTAATGGCCCTAAACTCAGTGGAGGGAATGAATCGGATCTGATCTGAGCCAACATGTTAAGTGGTTGGGGGGAGGGGCAAAAGAGAGACAGACAGAAACAGAGTGTGTGTGTGTGTGTGTGTGTGTGTGTGTGTGTATATATATATATATATATATATATATATATATATATATATATAAAGAGAGTGAGAGGGCAGAGACAGAGAGGAAAGAGGAAAGATTAACAGAGAGAAACATGCCTATATGTTTGAGAGAGGGAGAGAGGAAGAAAGAGAGCAGGGCAGCCTCACTGTCTAATTTATTCATGTTTTTATCTATTGTAGCTAAATTAAAGAGATAAAACCAATAAAGCAACACTGGATCCACTGTGCTAATATTTAGGGGGCTACACTCAAAGACGAAATTCTGAAAAAGCTCATTCAACCAACTTCTCTTGCTTGTCCCTGGATTTTGAGAGAGAACATCAGACAGTCTGGGTCATAAATCTCCATAAATCCAGCTCCACGTGGTTCAGTTGGCTACCAACCTGCGACAACCAATGAGACTGCCAAGGTGAACATGTGTATTCTCATTTTTGATATCAACAACCATAAGCTGATGGGAAGGCTGACTTGAAACAGGCTTCTCAGCAGGTCAGAAACCGAATGCCTACTAGGAACCCATTGTACCAGGAGCTGAGACTGGTGAATCGACGCCTCTACATTCAATAATACACAGGATCTGACGATAAAGCCCTTGTGCTGATATTTAGGGGGCTACACTCAAAAACTCAATTCAACAAACCAAAGCACT
Organism: Lampris incognitus; assembly: GCF_029633865.1. Lineage (NCBI taxonomy): Eukaryota > Metazoa > Chordata > Actinopteri > Lampriformes > Lampridae > Lampris > Lampris incognitus. Next base: position 42,146,911 of record NC_079218.1, read on the forward strand.
ATAAAAGACAAATTCAACCAACTTCACACACTTGTCCCTGCATCCAAAGAGAGAACATCAGACAGTGCTGTCATAAATCTCCATAAACCGGGTTCCAAATGGCTTAGTTGGCTGCGAAATTACAACGAGCCATGAGAGTGCCAACATGAGTATTGTACTGGGGTTATCAAGTGGGCACCTTCCATCCCAGATGTTTCATTTGAATTCAGCCCACGACACCTCCAGAAGGCTCAACAGTGACTTCTGGCATCCCAGAACCACCTCCCTCCATACCCGCATCTGACATGCTCCATCTACCACTGTCCTGAAAGAACAATGGCCAAGAGCTACCACAATTGGCCTGGTTTCATTGACCTTTTCTTTCTGTTGTGTCAGACAACTTCTTCAGGGCTGCCCTCGAAGAGCAACCTTGAATACTAAATTCTAAAAGAGACGTCATCATTGATCCATCCACAAGCCATCTATTTCAACTGGTCAAATGTGACCTTGCCAACCATGAGCCCTTGCATCACCTAATCAGATCTGCATACTATAACCTCTTCCTCTCAAAAGCTTCCTCCATCCGCTCCTCAAACGCGATTGTTAACTCGATGAAACAGACCACCCACTAGAATCACGTCCGGCTTCAATGCAGTATTTTCCATCCAAAGCTACCTCAATAGTGGCCTGAATCCAACCCAGTCGTTCTTCAATTTTGTCATGAACCTCTTTCTCATGCGAGTTTTAAAATTCATGCAACTGCTTTCTGTACTTTCGGCAAAAGGGAAAAAATATATATAAATAGATGAATTATCCTTGGGGATTTTAACAGAGCAAACCTCAGCCACAAACTGCCAAAATATAGACAGTATGTTAAATGTCCCGCCAGAGACAAAAACAGTGTGGATCATTGCTACACAATATTAAAGGATGACTATCGCTCTGTCCCCGGTGCAGCCCTGGGCCTCTCTGATCACTATCTGATTCATCTTATCCCAACCTACAGGCAGAAACTAAAATCTGCAAAGCCTGTGGTTGAAACTGTGAGGAAATGTACCAATGAGTCAAAACTGAAGCTCCAGGCCTGCCTCAACTGTACTGACTGGAGTGTTTTTGAGGCTGCATCTACAGACCTGGACGAACTTACTGACACTGTGACATCTTACATCAGCTTTTGTGAGGGCGTGTGTGTGCCCACTAAAACTTTCTGTACCTTCAACAACAATAAGCCCTGGTTTTCCGCTAAACTCAGGCAGATTCATCAGGGCAAAGAGGAAGCCTCCACCAGTGGAGATAGGATCTGGTGTAACAAAGCCAGAAATCCATTCACCAAGGAGATCGGAGTGGAAAAAAGGTGCTACTCTGAAAGGTTGAAAAACAGGTTTTCTGCCAACGACCCGGCATCAGTCTGGAGAGGTTTGGAAGACATTACCACCTACAGGAGACCATCCCCCCCCACACTGCAGGGAACCATCAACTGGCTGACAACCTAAACGGGTTTTACTGCAGGTTTGAAAAGCAAACTTTCACACCCCTCACTCTCTCTGGCCACAATACACACCCAACTGCACTCCCTGCTAGCCAAACTCTCACCTCCCTATTGATCCCCCACCTGCACTCAGGGTCTGTGTTGCGGATGTGCACCAGTTCTTCCAGAGAGAGAAGACCAGGAAGGCCCCCTGGGCCCGGATGGCATATCACCCTCCTGTCTTAAAGTCTGTGCTGACCAGCTGGCCCCCATTTTCACACTGATCTTCAACAGATCACTGGAGATGTATGAAGTCCCCTCCTGCTTCAAGAGCTCCACTATCATCTCGGTCCCCAAGAAACCCCATATCACAGGATTTAAATGACTATAGGCCCATTGCCCTAATGTCTGTGGTCATGAAATCCTTCCAGAGACTGGTGTTGGCCCACCTGAAGGAAATCAAAGGCTCCCTGTTCAAACCCCTTCAGTTTGCCTACCAAGCAAACAGGTCAGTGGATGATGTAGTCAACATATGGTTTCATTACATCTTCCAACACCTCAACTCTCCAGGGACATACGCATGGATCCTGTTTGTGGACTTCAGCTCAATGTTCAACACCATCATCTCACATATCCTCCACTCCAAACTCACCAGCTCACTGTACCAGCCCCCATCTGCCAGTGGATTAAAAACTTCTTGACAGACAGGAGGCAGCTGGTGAGGCTGGGGAAAATCACATCCAGCACCCAGACAATCAGCACTGGCGCCCCCCAGGGATGTGTGCTCTCCCCTCTACTCTTCTCCTTCAAATGAAAGCACCTCAGGTGACCCATCTGTTAAACTCCTGAAGTTTGTGGATGACACAACCATCACTGGCCTTATCTGGGATGGTGATGAGTGTGCATATAGATGGGAGGTTGATCAGCTGGCCCTCTGGTGCAGCCATAACAACCCCCCAACACTGCCCCCCCTCACCATACTCACCAGCATGGTGTCTATGGTGAAAACCTACAGATTTCTGGGTTCCACAATCTCCCGGGAACACTCATGCTAGTTCCACTTGCCTCAGACACCCACACATAGACACAATCACCAAAAGGCCCAGCAGAGGATGTAGTTTCTCCGCCAGCTGAAGACGTTCAACCTGCCTCAGGAACTGTTGATTCAGTTCTACACTACAATAATCCAGTCTGTCCTCTGCACATCGTCTGGTTTGGTTCGGCCCCCAAACAGGACAGGGACAGACTACAATGGACAGTTAAGTCTGCAGAGAAAATCATTGGTGCCAACCTGCCCTCCATTCAGGACTTACACACCTCCAGACTCAGGAAACAGGCAAGCAACATCACTGCAGACCCATCACACCCTGGTCACAACCTGTTCCAACTCCTCCCCTCTGGTAGGCGCTACAAAACACTGTAGCCCAAAACAGCCAGATATAAAAACAGTTTCTTTGTGCAAGGCTGTCATTCAAATGAATGCTTAACGCTGTCAGATAAATCCAACCATGTTGTATATACTGTACTTTGTACGTATACTGGTACTCTGTCATGTCCATCTACCTCAGGCATGTGTGTAAGTAACCTGCTGACATCTATTTCAGCATCTCTGATATATTCCCTGCACCACTGCACTTTATCAGCTATAAGTCAGTCCTTGTGTGTATATCTGTAGAGTGTTGTGTTGTTGTGTTGTTATTCTATGTTAAGTACACTGAGAGAGCCACGAAATCGCAGTCAAATTCCATGTATGTGCAAACCCACATGGCCAATAAACATGATTCTGATTCTGACCATGGAATTTTTTTTCCTGTTATTCACTTTAGACATCCCTTATTGGGTTATTGAATTTCAGAAAATAGATAAACAAAATGCTTTTCAAATGATTCCAATAAAACCTTAAGAAAAAGTATGTTTTACAGCAATAACCTTGTTTTTCACTGCCAGAGTTGAACACGGACCTACCGTCTCAATGTGTTTTCTGCAGTCTTTCTCTTTTTGAACCGTCGCTCTTTAAATAAACTCAAACTCCCAACACAAACCAGATTTTCTATCAGTCCATGTGACACAGCCTTGACCTTTTTGTTTCTTTAACAGAAAATAATCTGAATTTGTATAGTCAGGATTAAAAACAACTGGGGCCGGGATTTTCAAAAGCCTGTCGTGCACCAGCTGTTCATCTTTGCCAGCTGGCTAACAGAAGAGTGGGTGTAATACCATAAAGGTGGTGTTTGCATGCTGAACGCATGCTCTGCACACAGGAGGGCAGAGATATGGGGCACCACCTTCTCCAGAAAATAAAAAAATGTCTTTTGATCCCCCCCTGTCTTTCATACAGTATTCTACTCATGGCAAAGCTGCAGTATATCTTGGAAAATGCCAGCTTGACCTTTCTCAGTAACAGGCTGAAATTAATGCAATTCACAATGTGCAGAATGCGGCAAGTGTGTACGCACACGCACCCCCCCCACACACACACACACACAAACACACACACTAGAGATCCTTCAAGTGTCCATTCTGATGGGCACCTACAGCCACACATTCAGATACACACATGTGGATGTTGATACATGCAATCATACATGCATGAATCGCACATTTTGTCTGTCTGTCTCACACAGACTAAGACAGACACACAATCTCAGTTTCGCACAGGGAGCTGATAGCTTGTTCCAAGTCCCTCTCTCTCTCTCTCTCTCTCTCTCTCTCTCTCTCTCTCTCTCTCTCTCTCTCTCTCTCTCTCTCTCTCTCTCTCTCTCTTTCTCACTCTCTCTCACTCTCTCTCTCTCTCACTCTCTCTCACTCTCTCTCTCTCACTCCCTCTTTCTCTCTTTCTCTTTCTCACTCTCTCTCTCTCGCTCTCTCGCCCCTCTTAAAGCATTCACACATCCACCGCTGTCTAACTGAGAAGCTATTAAGATCAGGAGACAAACGGGGGACGGAGAGCTGCCCACACTTGATTTCGACATAAAGGCACCCTTGAAATTAGATTTTGAACTACGAACAATTTGCAAAAACTGTCCTCACAGAAAAGGCTCCATGTGCAATATTACAGCCAGCCAACTCGGCCTCAAAATTCAGCTGAAGTATATTTAATCATATTGTTTAACTATGATTAACTGCATTAACTTGGGGTGATGTGTAATCTTTGCTATCAAGTGTCACCTGTGACATCTAAAGGCATGCAACAGTTCACTAGCAAAAATCATTATAACCGAAAACAGACAGCTGGTGAAATTTGGTCATTGCCTGTTCAAAAGTGCCAAGTTCACTACAGGTAGCTGCAGGTATGCATGGTGCAGTGTCTGCATACACCGGCTCATAGTGTCTTTTTTCCCTCCTTTTTCTCCCCCAATTGTACTTAGCCAATTACCGCACACTTCTGAGCCGTCCCGGTCGCTGCTCCACCCCCTCTGCTGATCCGGGGAGGGCTGCAGACTACCACGTGCCTCCTCCAATACATGTGGAGTCGCCAGCCGCTTCTTTTCACCTGACGGTGAGGAGTTTTGCCAGGGGGATGTAGCGTGTGGGAGGATCACGTTATTCTCCATCTCCCCTTAACAGGTGCCCTAACCGACCAGAGGAGGCGCTAGTGCAGCAATCAGGACACATACCCATATCTGGCTTCTCACCTGCAGACACAGCCCATTTGGTCTGCAGGGACACCCGACCAAGCTGGAGGTAATATGGGGATTTGAACCGGCGATCCCCGTGTTGATAGGCAACGGAATAGACTGCTACGCTACCTCATGCTACACTACCTTACGTATGTTTTAACTCCCTGTGGTTCCTGCCAACATCACAGTCCCCTTAAGGTCACTCAAACATCATGTCTTATACTACTACTACACTAGTACTACTTTCGGCTGTTCCCGTTAGGGGTCGCCACGGTGGATCATCTGTTTCCATCTCTTCCTGTCCTCTGCATCTTCCTCTTTCACACCAGCCACCTGCATGTCCTCTCTCACCACATCCATAAACCTCCTCTTTGGCCTTCCTTTTTTCCTCTTCCCTGGCAGCTCCATATTTAGCATCCTTCTCCCGATATACCCAGCATCTCTCCTCCACACATGTCCAAGCCCTCTCAGTCATGTGTTAAACATCATGTCTTATACACCTAGCACGAATGCACACATGAATCTCTATGACTTGGATAGTCCGGTGACGAAGATTCTAGTGGGTAATTATGTATACAGGAAGTAGCCATGGTGTGAAAATTTCACAGTATTGATTTGATTAAGTTCAGGACCGGCCATCATCGATTGGTCCTCCTCTGTCACGTGACATCTCAGCGACAGTCAGAACAATTACTACAGCTGCTGTTAGAACTTGCAGACCAAAGCACAAAATTCATCGGTCAATTTTTCACCGGTGCCCTCTGTGCCACAGACCTGTTGAGGGAGACCCTCTGACCTCCTGTGACCCCCACCCTGACCCCGCCATGACCTATCCTGACCCCACCTGTTGTCCCAAATACTTCAGGTATGCTCGATTTAGCTTGCTCCGCACGCTGAGTCGGCACTCTCCAGAAAGTTCCCACTTTCGCTGCCAGCTGGTTCTTCGGAAGCTAAATCAAGCGCCGCTTTTCCGGCAGGTCAGCTGGCAGACAGGAAAGCCCTGCTGTGATTAAGTGCTTTTGGACAAGGTGGTCAGAGATCTAGCTTTAATAAAAAGGTTGGGAGACCATTAGGGAGGATGGAAAAAAGTAATATTGAACTGAAATTGTCAAGAACTGGATGAAGATATACGGATTCAAGCTGGATTTGCATTACAGGTTGTATTAGCTTAAGCCTCAACCACATCACTGGTATTGGTGGGACAAATGGTTCAGATCTTTATCTTCACCTGACCTCCTCTGTGCAGCATTGCAGCAGTATCCAGCCACTCAGCTGTCTGTTATGGTAACCACGGCAACCAAAGGGCCAGTCTGGGCAGTGACCTCTGAGCTGTGTGACTTCTTCTACAGTTCTCCACCAGAGAGAATTAACCCCTGCAAAATCTAAAAGAGACTTCAGCCTCAGGAGAACATCCAGGCCACTCCCACTGCTCCCAACATGGCTGCAGGACATGCATGGAAAAGGGCCCATGTCTTGTTTATAACCCTGTGTAGCTCCACAGAGCAAATGGCCCTGGTACTCCTGCACTGTGGAGTGTCATCCTTCATCCCGCATATGGCTCGTTACGTAAAAGGACGCCACCGACACTGGCAGGATTTTTCGTTCCATTTCCCGTGTGGCTCAATAAGTGTCAGGTCATTCCAGACAGGACAATCCATCCTAGCAACGCACATCTAAATGGCATAGCTGTAAGTTAAATGTCAGCTCAAGTTTCTATCAATGGTCCTACGTCACAGTAGCGGTATCAGAGGGCTTTCCACTCCCACAATGAAAAACAGGTAGATACGGGTAGCAAGAATGGATGGAAATGTGCATGTAAATTGCCCAAGATTGATCACCACACATTAGATTTTCAAATTTCACTACTTTTTAAAAAGCCAAGAGGTGCTGCTCCTTTTCACTGAGCTTCATATCCGCTTTTTCTCTGCACATACCAGATGGGCAGAGAATAACATAAACATAGTCTACGTTCCAAGGCAGGGTAGCTGGGAAGGATTGTTACCAGTAACATAAAAGGTAATTAAGGGACTTCTGATATTGAAGGGGGCAGCACAGTGGCCCGGTGATTAGCGCCGTTGCCTCACAGCAAGAAGGTCCTGGGTTCGAACGCTGGGGTTGTCCAACCTTGTGGGGGTCATCCCAGGTCGTCCTCTGTGTGGAGTTTGCATGTTCTCCCCTTGTCTGCGTGGGTTTCCTCCGGGTGCTCCGGTTTCCTCCCACAGTCCAAAGACATGTAGGTCAGGTGAATCGGCCGTACTAAATTGTCCCTAGGTGTGAATGTGTGTGTGTGTGTGTGTGTGTGTGTGTGTGTGTGTGTGCGTGCGTGTGTGTGTGTGCGCCGGCCCTGCGATGGACTGGCGACCTGTCCAGGGTGTTTCCCCGCCTTCTGCGCAATGACTGCTGGGCTAGGCTCCAGCATCCTACAACCCTAATTAGGATAAGTGGCTTGGAAAATGGATGGATGGATGGATGGAGGATATTGAAGGTAACAATGTAGCACAATTTTTTATGTCTATAACTGGCAATCCAATCAAACTGCGAGACTGAATGTCTGCATTGTTAAAAGGCTCTGTGTGGTCCCAACCCTAGAGCAAGGCATTCAGAAACCCTGTTTATGGTTATAATCCACCTTTCTGTTGAGGAATAGCTGCTGAAAAATGTACCGTATGCCAATTCAAAGGAGAGACCTGTCAGGGTGACTCTCTCTCCCAGCTTCATTCATGCCCTCTGGTGCCACATTCACTATTGCTCCCTTTTTTTCATCACCCCCCCTCCCCCCTCATCCTCTCCCATCCTACGTTATCCTTTTTTAAGTGTATCCTTCCTTTTACTTCTCCACCCGGTCTTTTTCACCTCCATTATACCTGGCCAATTACCCCACTCGCCGAGCCATCCCGGTTGCTGCTCCACCCCCTCTGCTGATACGGGGAGGGCTGCAGAGGGGGGTGGAGCAGCATGTGGTAGCATGTGGCAGGGAGCAGCATGTGGCAGCATGTGGCAGTCTGCAGCCCTGCAGACCGCCACATGGCTCCTCCGATACACGCTGCTTCTTTTCACCTGCAAGTGAGGAGTTTCGCCAGGGGGACGCAGCATGTCGGAGGGTCACGCTATTCCCCCCAGGCCAGGCCCCCTCCCCCTCGAACAGGCACTCTGACCAACCAGAGGAGGCACTAGTGCAATGACCAGGACACATACCCACATCCAGCTTCCACCCGCAGACACCACCAATTGTGTCTGTAGGGACGCCCGACCAAGCAGGAGGCAACACGGGGATTCGAACCAGTGATCCCCGTGTTTGTAGGCAACGGAATAGACCGCCACGCTACCCAGACACCCCCCTTCACCCGGTCTTTTATCTTTATCCTGGCTTTCCCTCCCTATCTCTCTCTTAAGGGGGCGGGTTGAACCATGTATACCCAAGTAGTAGAGGACTTTATTGTTTTCGTTTTTTTCTGTTTTTTTTTTCTTCTTACATCTGTTAACATTGACCTGCAGCATGTTAGTTTGAAGCACTGGAGGGATGGCCACACACACACACACACACACACACACACACACACACACACACACACACACAATTCTGGCAACCAAAACCGGGACACAGCGATACATATACACACTCATGCTAGTTCCACTTGCCTCAGACACCCACACAGACACACACAGACACGCACATGGGCAAAAACACAAAATTGGCAGAAAGAAAGCAGATAATGATTTCTCTTGTTCACTGCCCACGGCATGAGCGAAGTGTCAAAGAGGATGAAAAGAAAGACGAAAAAGAAAAACGGATTTAAAAAGACGGGGCATAAAAGGACGTGGATGGAAGAAACAAGTATTTCTCCAGGCTTTGTACACATGTTGACCGTCTCATCGCTTTGATTTGTTTCCTTAAGACACCCAAAAACATAGACAAGGATGGAGCTCACACAAACTTGTGCAAAATATATGAACTTACACCCACCGACTCATGCACGCGTGCACGCTCATGCTCAACACACACACACACACACACACACACACACACACACACACACACACGCACACGAGGTAACGAGGTGTGAGTCAGTGTCTTCTATGGTAACCACAGCTGAACTGATGTGCTAGTTAGTGCTTCTGAAGTTGGTGCTTCTCCTGGATCGCCACCTTGCCGTGGTGGAGAAGCTTGCATATGCCAATGATCCTAAGAGCCATGCCGTCCGGAGCTTGGCTCTTGGTAGGGTCACCCAAGGTGGACAGGTGAAAGGGGAGGTTCTAGGCGAAGCGCGATCCAACAAAGAGCCAACAAAGACTTCAACGGCCTCAACAAAGACCTCAACAAAAACCTCAACAGCCTCAACAAAGACCTCAACAGCAGAACTGGTGGAAGATGTCTCCAGGTCAGGATGGCAGTGAAGGTGGATGAAGGCTGCAACAGAAGGTGGTCCCCAATCATCTTGGTTCTCCATGCCATTGGACTCTGGCCACCCCCTGCCAAGGACCGTGTGGTGGCTGCCATAGGTGTAAACCTGGTCCAGAAAGTAAAAACCCTAACTGTGTCTTTACTCCACCCATGTACTAAACCATTTGATTGCACTGACAACTTTCCCAAATCAGCTGGTCTAATACCTGGATGGAGTAAAGACACGGTTAGGGTTTTACTTTCTGGATTGGGTTTTTACACCTCTGGTGGTTGCAGGGGCGTCTGGGTAGCATAGCGGTCTAGTCCGTTGCTTACCAACACAGGGATCGCCAGTTCAAATCCCCGTGTTACCTCCGGCTTGGTCGGGCACCCCTACAGACACAACTGGCCGTGCTTGCGGGTGGGAAGCTGGATGTGGGTATGTGTCCTGGTCACCGCACTAGTGCCTCCTCTGGTTGGGGTGAGGAGGGGGAACTGGGGGGGAATAGCGTGATCCTCCCACGTGCTACGTCCCCCTTCTCCTCACTGTCAGGTGAAAAGAAGCGGCTGGCGACTCCACATGTATTGGAGGAAGCATGTTGTAGTCTGCAGCCCTCCCGGATCAGCAGAGCGGGTGGAGCAGCGACCGGGACGGCTCGGAAGAGTGGGGTGATTGGTTGGATACAATTGGGGGAAAAGGCGGGGGGGGGAGCTGTCGCACTCAGGCATCCTCCCATTATGCGGCTCCAGAATTGGCCTCTACACCCACCCGAGGACCCAGAGGGAGGACGGTCATACTTGACCCAGAGTGATGCAAATGATGATGATGATGATGAAGATCTGAAGTTTGTCGTTGAAGCATCTATTCGAGATGGAGCCAAGCCGTCCGTGATGGCTAAAGTGATGAAACAATTCGTCTCGCTCTCAGTAAAGCTCAACTTGTACAGCTCAAACTTCTTGCGGTTCAGAGTGGGTCAGGCATTGCAGTAAGCTTTGCCAAATAAGGAGAACCACACCGTGTAGCCCTGCTTTGAATTTTACGACGGGGCAAAACGCAGATACAGCTCTGCTCAAACAGGGTGCGGGACCTGAACACCACTCCTATTTATCAAGCCTTACACAGACAACGGTCTCGAGACGACGGGATCTGACTTAAAATCGGTATGGTTTCTTTTTATTCAAACGCTTTCTGGGGAAACCGATGGGATAAGGACACGGGCTCGGTCCCAGCACAAGGCTGATAAAGACTATTTGGGGCGATGTTCAGCGTTCAGGGACTGCCCCTCATATTTTCCGGTTTTGGCTTGACCTTTAAAATTTTAATCCAAAATCACGAGAGAAGCTCAGGAGGAGAGGGGAGGAGAGAACATGGGCGGCTGTGATTCGAGCGGGCAGAACAGAGGAGAGACGGGCGGAGGACGGAGCGGGGGGCAGAGATGGGAGTGAAGGGAGATATGAGCGGAGGGGAAGGCGAGAGAGCATTTACAAGTGAGAGGAAAGAGGAGCAGAGTGAATTTGAAGGGTGAGGACGGGGAGGGAGAGAGGGAGAGACAGGGGCGGGCGGGCGCCAAGAGAGCTCCATGCCGGCACACGTCTGCCGCCCCGTCAACGGCCCGCCCTCGTCGATACGCATCACCAACACGGGGCGCATCTCCTCCTGCATCGCCCATGCGTTTGCAGGAGAATCGGGGCAAGCAAACTGAGGATTCGGGAGGGAGAGGAAGAGAGGAGCAACATCAACGAGCAGAGAGGGAGGTGTTCTGTGGGAAAGGCCTTAGGAGAGCGAAAACCCAGAACAAGTTCGAACCACGCCACCGCTTTCCGTATGAACCCAGCGACAGACTCAAACATCCATCCTGTATCCAAACCGCTTATCCTGCTCTCAGGGTGGCGGGGATGCTGGAGCCTACCCCAGCAGTCACTGGGCGGCAGGTGGGGGGACACCCTGGACAGGCTGCCAGGCCATCACAGGGCCCACACACACACACACACACACACAACCTAAGGACAATTTAGTACAGCTGACCCACATGTCTTTGGACTGTGGGAGGAAACCGCAGGAAACCCACGCAGACACGGGGAGACCATGCAGACTCCACACAGAGGACGACCCCCCAGGTTGGATTACCCCGGGGCTCGAACCCATGACCTTCTTGCTGTGAGGCGACCGCGCTAACCACGGCACCCCCGTACCGCCAGACTCAAACACATTTTGCTTAAAAGTAACTGAAAGACACACACACCAAAGTTCAAATCCTGGTCTCCATCTGTCTTCCGCTATCCCTCTCCTCTCATTCTTTTCATACTTTCTCCTCCTCTCCTCTCCTCTCCTCACATCGGGCCTCATTCATCAATAGTTTGTACGTGCACGTGTTCGAACACACCTATGGGATCTTTTAGCCCTGCACTTTGTCTCAGAGTCCAGTGGAGAACCTGGGTAACCCTGAATGGAGACACCGGTTGTCTAACACTGACGTGTTTGCAGGCCTGGGTGACCGCTCATAGACAATAGATGTCAGGAGGAAGGACTGACAAATAACCATCAGGCTTTGCTTCAGCCTGCCACACAACCTCCGGAGCAAAAACAAATTCCACGGGTGTGTAAGAACAAACTCATACGTAGGCGCGATTGTATTGAAGAATGAGGCCCATTGTTTAAAAAAAAAAACTCAAATTATTCCCTCTTCATCGCCTCGTTTTCTATTTTCCTCTTCGTGTCCTTCGCTCTAGTTCCCCTCCCTTTGCCTCTCTCTTCGCCCTATCCTCTCATCTCTAGTTTTTGGTCCCTCCTCTCCTCCCAGCCTCTCTCTCTCTCTCTCCCTCTCTAAGTAATTAAAGAAAATTCTCTCCAATCTCTAATGACCACTCTAACAGGAGATTGTATTGTTTACCAAAACAAAGGGCCACTGTAACTCCCCAGGGTTCACAGTTCAGAGAGAGCGAGAGAGATGAGAGACAGATGACAGCGAGCGAGAGAGAGAGAGCTAGAGAGAGAGCTAGTGAGAGCTAGAGAGAATACAGGAGAGGGGAAAGAGGAGAGGAAGGGTTGGGTTAATGAGCAGAATGAAAGAGACTGAGAGGCCTGTGTATGATTTGATTCTCGCCCTCTTCATCAGCTGCTGTCTGCCGAGCCCACAGGCCATTAGCTAACAGTCGTTAGAAGTACTCCCTGAGATCAATAGTACATAATAAATACCGTGATATTCCCGCATACTGTCTTCAGTAAGAATCAATGAGAGGAGCTGTCCCGGTCTGAAGGAACGGGTGCTCTCACTAATCAGTCTCTCCATCCATCCGTCAGTCAGTCGCTCGTTCATTCAGCGAATAAATCAGCCGTCATCCTGATAAAGTCTATTCAGGGGCAGCGTAAAGCCTGACGGAGGACAGAGGAAAACAGGGAAAACACTGCTGCTGTTTTTTTTTGTTTTTTTTTACCAGGCTCGGGGACTATGTGGGCCCAGGCCTGTGAAAGGAGGTTAACCGGGTCTAGTCTGACTATCTGCTGAAAAGCTGCTGACTGCACTGCGAGGCTAGCTGCTGACTCCAGCCCTCTGTTTGTGTGCTCTGTCCCACCTGCTCGCTGGTGGAACACAGAGAGGCAGACGCACACACACACACACACACACACACACACACACAAAGATGTGCACACACTTATAGGAACACCCCCAGACACACACATGCTAGATGCACATGCAAACATGCATACACACAGAAGTATAAAAAAAAAGAAAGTGAGACAGACTGAGACAAAAAGAGACACAAGGACAGAGAGAGAGAGAGAGAGCCAGACGGAGAGAGAGAGAGAGAGAGAGAGACGCTGTGATGTGTCTACAAAGTACCCCACCCCCATACACACATTTGGAGAGCTGAAGCAGCATTACATTTGCATGTGTGTAGTGTCTGTTCCTGCATCAGATGTTTTGCGCTCAGAGTGAGTTACTGTAGGCTGCAGTGATGGCTGCGCTAGCATGTGTGTGTGTGTGTGTGTTAGAAAGCTTGTGTTTAAAAGGTTCAAATCCTAAGACATCCGGAGACATCTGGAAATTCCTTGTTAAGCCGTAAATTCCTTGTCGCCCCCCCCGCCCCCCGCCCCCCAGCTGAGCGGGTCAGCAGCCATGGAAGACGGTGGCTGTTCTGCACAGCACCCATTGCATGTAAAACAAGGTTTGGCTATAAGCTACTTCACTGCGGTAGATGTCTTCTTGTTCAAATTGGCTGGTCATTTAAGGGTTTCTGCACATACTATGTGTGTGTGTGTGTGTGTGTGTGTGTGCGTTACCTTGGCAGGTGAAACAGTTCACATGGAAGTGTGTGTTCTTGACGCGAACCACCTCTCCTCGACACGCCTCCCTGCAGCGCTCGCACATGATGGATGAACTCCCGCGCCCGGCCACGGGGCTAGAGCTGTTCCCATTGCTCCCATACAGACCAGACTGGTACTGCACTGCTAACGGCCAGGAGGAGAGGAGGAGAGAGGGAAGAAGAGACGAGAGGGCACATATTCAAACCACAGTGTTATGCAAAATGGGATTTGAGTCCCGCTTCTTCTCCTCCGAAACTGTTGAAGAAAGTCTGCTGAACCCGGCAAGCAGCAAGGTGTTATGGCGTTAAAAATACATGCAGTTTACAATTGCACCACACTCACATTTGCAAGGGCTGTGGAGAAGATATACACACTTTGGAGACCAGTCAAAAACCAGTCAAAGAGCCACTACAGGGACACCACTACTAATCATGTGCAGACCACAGGACTTAGAGGGGATAAGACAGACTTAGTGATTGATAGTGACTTGGTGACTCATAGTCGTTCCTGGAGAGCTTTACACTCTTCCAAAGGCTGACAGGATTTACACCCGCTCATTACCACACCAGGGGTTTGGAGGAGAATGGACAGAGAAAAGGGAAAAAGACAGCAGAAGACAGAAATAACTTGAGAGGACAAAAAGAGAATGGAAGGGTGAAAGGGACGGATGGACAGACGGATGGATGGACGGATGGATGGACGGCCAAATGGATGGATGGATGGATGGATGGACAAACGGACGGACAGACGGACGGACAGACAGATGGAGGGATGGACAGACAGATGGAGGGATGGATGGATGGACAGATGGATGGATGGATGGATGGATGGAGGGATAGATGGATGGATGGATGGATAGATGGATGAATGGACGGATGGATGGATGGATGGATAAGATGGATGGATGATGGATGGATGGATGGATGGATGAATGGATGGACGGACGGACGGATGAATGGATGGACAGTTGGACAGATGGACGGACGAACGGGTGGATGGATGGACAGGCATATAAAGTATAGTCTGACATTATTGTTCATGCAAGGTATCAAAATAGGAGTTCCCTCTCAAATAAACACACATCACATATGGTGTCAACACACTAAAAGTCAAATACAAAGAGCCACTTGTAGGCGTACATGCATAAAAAACATGATAACATGTACATCGTCACTAAATGAATGGAGAAAACGTCTTCAGACTGGAAACTAACACCCGGTCAACAGATTTCAACCTCTCCTGGATCGGTGTATCATTGTATGATGGCTGTATTGGGACACTAGCTACTTCTGCCTCTTTTTGCAAGACGCCGACTACTTTTGTGGAATCAGCCAAGCAAAAACCCTAAAAAATGGCTTCGGTAGGAGATGGCAGAGCTTTGGCTATGAACGCTGTCCTCCGCTGTGGGCACCAGACTGGCGAGACTGGTGGGAACTTAGTCCTTGATAATATGTCCCACTCGTAACATGGAAAACAGTCATTTCACCTAAAACAATGCTAGCAGTTCTGTTCTAGGCCAGAGTATGATGCAGTCACAGCGAAGACAGCGTGCTGACAGGTTAAGCTGAAGACAGGGGGCGACAGAGAGCACAGGAAAGCGTGAGAGAGTTGTGTGGCTCTATAAACGTTCTCACAAAAAAAAGGAAATGTGGGCCAGAAATCTTCCTAGCAACATGAAAGCATCGTCAGTGTGCCACCATGTGTGTGTGTGTGTGTGTGTGTGTGTGTGTGTGTGTGTGTGTGTGTGTGTGTGTGTGTGTGTGTGTGTGTGTGTGTGTGTGTGTGTGTGTCCTGCATAGAGATTGGCATTGGCTGTCTAGCCAGATGGCCGAGCCGGGACTGGTACTGCAGCCACAGAAAGATCTGAGCCACCTGTGCATTGGCATGTGCGTGTGTGTGCGTGTGTGTGTGTGTGTGTGTGTGTGTGTGTGTGTGTGTGTGTGTGTGTGTGTGTGTGTGTGTGTGTGTGTTACAAGTGCCCATGCATAGGGGTAGCAGGTGTTTTAAGTTTTGTAGGCAGATGAATACGTGTATAAGCAAGTGGTGATGACAACACACATCGATACAAGTAAGCAGGCGTGAAAACACACACACACACACACACACACACACACACACACACACACACACACACACACACACACACACACACACACACACACACAGACACACACACCGACACAAATATACTGGATGCTGTGCTGGATTGGAGTGATGGTACTGGTTCAGGACATGGTGGATGATAACCGCCAGGCAATGTGCCTGTGTGTGTGTGTGTGTGTGTGTGTGTGTGTGTGTGTGTGTGTATATTTCTATAAGTGTGTGACTGAAGTTGTCATGTAACCAGCAGGTAAGGAAATCTTCTAAGCCCTCGCCATCTTCCACATCATGGCGTACAATGAGAGCCACAGCAAAAGTAAAGTGAAGATAAGAAGAAGCCTTCTCGACTGACATGCCGCCAGCATCTGTCACTCAACACGGCCAACAGCTGTAGTGTTGAATCCTTACATGCTACACATACCCCCCCCCCCCGGCAACCAAATAATCCATCTCTCTATCTGTTTCGGAACGACAAACGATAACAACATCTACTACCACTTTCGGCTGCTCGCGTTAGGGGTTGCCACGGCGGATCATCCGTTTCCATCTCTTCCTGTCCTCTGTATCTTCCTCTGTCACACCAGCCACCTGCATGTCCTCCCTCACCACATCCATTAACCTCCTCTTTGGCCTTCCTCTTTTCCTCTTCCCTGGAAGCTTCATATTCAGCATCCTTCTCCCAATATACCCAGCATCTCTCCTCCACACATGTCCAAACCATCTCAACCTTGCCTCTCTTGCTTTGTCTCCAAACCGTCCAACCTGAGCGGTCCCTCTAATATACTCGTTCCTACTCCTGTCCTTCCTCATCACTCCCAACGAAAATCTTAGCATCTTCAACTCTGCCACCATACACCATATCTGCAAATGATAACAGCAGGAAAAAGATAATTTATGTGTAAGTATTAGCCTAGCGGCACGGTGGCGCAGTGGTTAGAGCGGTCGCCTCACAGCAAGAGGATCCTGGGTTCGAACCCCAGGGTAGTCCAACCTTGGGGGTCATCCTGGGTCGTCCTCTGTGTGGAGTTTGCATGTTCTCCCCATGTCTGCATGGGTTTCCTCCCACAATCCGAAGACATGTAGGTCAGGTGAATTGGCCATACCAAGTGTGTGTGTGTGTGTGTGTGTGTGTGTGTGTGTGTGTGTGTGTGTGTGTGTGTGTGTGTGTGTGTCTGCTGCCCAGTGACTGCTGGGATAGGCTCCAGCATCCCCATGACCCTGAGAGCAGGATAAGCAGTTTGGATAATGGATGGGAGTATTAGCCTTGGGTCACCAGTCATCCCACTCCAGTCCAGATGTGGCTTTAGCAGCCATAGTCGCAAAGCGTCAACTGGTCACTTCTCCAAACGGTAATACATCTATAAAATCACTTTACTTTACACTCCCATTTACTTTTATTATGTACAACTTTCTTATCCGCCTCTCTTAATACGCCCCGTCTCTGTGGCTCTCAGATTCTCTCTCGTTGGTTGTTTCACTTTGCTTATATCGCTCCTCGTTTCTTGCAGGGGAGTTGCTTACATTGTGTTGTGCTTTGCAAAGTAAAATTCATCTGTTTTCATTTACGCCCTTACTCCTTTGCAAAGTGCCTGTATCTTGTTGCAAAAGCTGCAACACAATTAAACATGTGTTGTCATTACAGACGGTGCTGGTGTATGCATAGTGGCAGTTTTGGTAACACCAAAATATACAAACAAACAGCGGTTAATCTAGTTAATGACCACTTTGAGTAACTCTGGTAATAACTGCAGACCTTGTTTTTGTCTTTGTAATTGTTGCTTTGCACGGTGCTTTTTTGCATACATGGTGACACTTGCTTCATATAGTTGTGGGAGACTCAGGTGACCTCTGGCAAATACAACTCAGCTGAACTGATATAGCAGTAGTCACCATTGGCGGTCACTTGGGGTCAAGTATGACCGTCCTCCCTCTGGGTCCCTCTGGGTCCCTCTGGGTCCTCAGGTGGGTGTAGAGATTGATGCTGGAGCCACATAATAGGAGG
This sequence comes from Lampris incognitus, assembly GCF_029633865.1. Lineage (NCBI taxonomy): Eukaryota > Metazoa > Chordata > Actinopteri > Lampriformes > Lampridae > Lampris > Lampris incognitus. The sequence continues at coordinate 42,164,767 of NC_079218.1, forward strand.
ACGCCTGCATGTGACAGCTTTTTATGTGGAGTGGCTGATGTGCCTGAAGCCACCACACGGTCCTTGGCAGGGGTGGCCAGAGTCCAATAGCATGGAGAACCAAGACGATTGGGGACCACCGTCTGTTGCAGCCTTCATCCGCCTTCACTGCCGTTGTGACCTGGAGTCATCTTCCTCCAGTTCCACTGCTGAGGTCTTCGTTGGATCGCGCTTCATCTGGAACCTCCTCCTTGATCTATCCGCCTTGGGTGACTTGACCAGGAGCCAAGCTCTGGACGGCATAGCTCTTGGGATCATTGGTACATACAAGCTTCTCCACCACGGCAAGGTGGCGATCCAGGAGATGCTATTAGGAGGAGCAGAACTAGTAGTATTGGTATTAAGGAATGGATGGAGCTTTGTAGATTGGGACATGCTCCATTGGGAGGGGGGGCATATTATCAGGGAGGGTCAAAGGGAAGCTTTAGCATGTGCCCTTTGCTAAAGTGGTGCCCCCTTAACAATCAATGCAATGACCCACCCACTCCAGTCAGAGCATCCGAGTCAGGACTCATCCTACAACGAAACTTGAACGCATCACTCCCCTCTATATACTGGATCACTTCCCACTACTGCATACCGTAATATGCAACTGTAATACTCAAGTATGGACTTGGTCTCGTCCCGAACGTCACATGTCCATGACTGCTAATGGTTTCCGTGACTCTGAGATTTGAAATACAGCTTTGGTCGGGACATCAACCTCCTACAAATCTTTCATCTGCAATGTATGGTTCGGGCCTGTGCGGTTCTGCTTTACTCTTCAGGCATCTTCAGTTGCCCGTTGCTCTATATGGATAAACAGACAGCATTAAACTAAAGTCTCCCATGTGGGGAGTTGAACCGGTCAGCCGAAAGATAAACCCCCCTTTCAATGGGAGATATTAGGGGTTATAATGGCTCTGCTAGGGCCCCACTGCAACGCTGACATGTTGCTATCTGACAGGAGCATAGCTCTGTCTGAACCCATATATATATATATATATATATATATATATATATATATATATATATATATATACACACACACACACACACACACACACACACAGGTGCATCTCAAAAAATTAGAATATTGTGGAAAAGTTCATTATTTTCTGTAATTTAATTCAAAAAGTGAAACTTTCATATATTTTAGAATCATTACACATAAAATGAAATATGTCAAGTCTTTATTGTTTTACTCTTGATGATTACAGCTTACAGCTCATGAAAATCAAAAATCCAGTATCTCAAAATATTAGAATATTACGTAAGACCAATCGAAAAAAGGATTTATAATACAGAAATGTCGACCTTCTGAAAAGTATGTTCAGTTATGCACTCAATACTTGGTCGGGGCTCCTTTTCGCACGAATTACTGCATCAAAGCGGCGTGGCATGGAGGCAATCAGCCTGTGGCACTGCTGAGGTGTTATAGAAACCCAGATTGCTTTGATAGCAGCCTCCAGCTCGTCTGCATTGTTGGGTCTGGTGTCTCTCATCCTCCTCTTGACAATCCCCCATTAGCCACAGAAGGTCATTGCTGACAGGGCTGGCTGTTCGCAGAGTGCTGTATCAAAGCATATCCATCGAAAGTTGACTGGAAGGGAAAAGTGTGGTAGGAAAAGGTGCACAAGCAACAGGGATGACCGCAGCCTTAAGAGGATTGTCAAGCAAGGCCGATTCAAGAACTTGGGGGAGCTTCACAAGGAGTGGACTGAGGCTGGAGTCAGTGCATCAAGAGCCACCACGCACAGACGTGCCCAGGAACTGGGCTACAAGTGTCACATTCCTAGTGTCAAGCCACTCCTGAACCAGAGACAACGTCAGAAGCGTCTTACCTGGGCTAAGGAGAAAAAGAACTGGACTGTTGGTCAGCGGTCCAAAGTCCTCTTTTCAGATGAAAGTAAATGTTGCATTTCATTTGGAAATCAAGGTCCCAGAGTCTGGAGGAAGAGTGGAGAGGCACAGAATCCAAGTTGCTTGAAGTCCAGTGTGAAGTTTCCACAGTCAGTGATGATTTGGGGTGCCATGTCATCTGCTGGTGTTGGTCCACTGTGTTTCATCAAGTCCAGAGTCAACGCAGCCGTCTTCCAGGAGATTTTAGAGCACTTGATGCTTCCGTCTGCTGACAAGCTTTATGGAGATGCTGATTTCATTTTCAAGCAGGACTTGGCACCTGCCCACAGTGCCAAAACTACCATGGTGTTACTGTGCTTGATTGGCCAGCCAACTCGCCTGACCTGAACCCCATAGAAAATCTATGGGGCATTGTCAAGAGGAGGATGAGAGACACCAGACCCAACAATGCAGACGAGCTGAAGGCCGCTATCAAAGCAACCTGGGCTTCCATAACACCTCAGCAGCGCCACAGGCTGATTGCCTCCATGCCACGCCGCATTGATGCAGTAATTCATGCAAAAGGAGCCCCAACCAAGTATTGAGTGCATAAATGAACATACTTTTCAGAAGGTTGACATTTCTGTATTATAAATCCTTTTTTTGATTGGTCTTATGTAATATTCTAATATTTTGAGATACTGGATTTTTGATTTTCATGAGCTGTAAGCCGTAATCATCAAGATTAAAACAAAAAAAGGCTTGACATATTTCACTTTATGTGTAATGAATTTATAATTTATGAAAGTTTCACTTTTTGAATTAAATTACGGAAAATAATGAACTTTTCCACAATATTCTATTTTTTTTGAGATGCACTAGGGAAAGTGCTCAACAAATAAGGAGCAAACTGGGTTTTTTTTCCTCAAGTAACTTTATTGACAGCTGATGATTGCTTATGGCATGAAACAGGCTTGTACCGTCTCATACAGAATTTACTTGACTAACTGGATTATTCTGCTCCTTATTTGTTGAGCACTTTCCCTGCCATTGAGTGTTTCTTTTAACAAAGTTATATATATGTATATATATATAAACCCCTAAAACAACTGCGTCCTGTATTTGTAGGAGGTAGAGTGTATGGCCCCCTGACAGGGGGTGTTTCTGTGCGTTTCTTTCAGATTAGACCTAATGACTTCTCTTGGATAATTTAGCATGTTAACTTGCCAAGGCAGGGGCATCCTATTTGTTTCACACACACCGTATAAAGGTTTTTTTAACATGAATCTGTCCAAACCGAATATTTTCTTCTGAAACACATAAAGCTGTGACGAAGTAACTGATTTCTGATACGTGCCTGTGTAGTGTGACAGGATAAAGTCCAGTCTTTGGAAGAGCACGACTCAAACGCTGCCATTTGCATGAGGCGGGGGGGGGAGGTTGCTCAAATGGTAAACCCACTGAAACCACTTGAGAATCCCACCTGTCTATTAATCGACTGGGAAGGTCTTTAGCCTCAGACGAGGCCAGGGCGTCTCTGATCCGTATCGATCCACGGTGCACACCGTCACTACAGATAACCAACAACACACCAACAAACACATGAACAACACTGTTTCAAAAGATGACAACCCTCACTGGTGGAGAACCCCTTCATACGGGACGATCATCTCAAACCTGTCGACGGGTTAAGTGGCATAATCCATGACCCGGCACAAGCCTGCCGAGCAGGAAGACTCACTCACCGTTTGACGATCTGTGCATGGTGGTTAAACGCGATTCCTCCGAGTTGCCGGAAACGGGGACCTACGCCGAGGTGCTCATACACGAGCTCAGGGATGTTGCCGCGCGCACGCCGGTCCGCTCCCTCTCAACTAAACTCTCTCTCCTCTCTCTCTCGCGCCCCTTCCTCTCCCTCGCCCCCCCCCCCCCACTCTCTCTCTCTCTCTCTCTCTCTCTCTCTAGCCCTCCTTCCTCTCGCTCTCTCTACTCTCCCCCTCTCATTCTTTCTCCTTTTCACTCTTTACTTTCACCTGACCGGCTTTCCAGAGAGCCCGAACGTACGCGGACGACTGGACGGGGTTTCCCCCTGTCAGACCGAAGCGTCTCCTCTCGGCAAGCCGATTATTATTACCGCGCGGCTCTCCTCCCCCTGGACTGACAGCCGGCTGGGTTTTAAATCCGGATTGAGCGCAGCGGGACGGCGGCGCGGACCATTCTCATCCCCATCCCCATCCCCATCCTCCTCCTCCGCCTGCTGAGAGCCGGGTAGTGCTGTGCCCGGTGGGTAACGGGTCCGTATGATATCCCATACAGACCCGTTGACGCCGACGCGTCCAGCGCCTTCCGAAGGGAAGTCCTGAGTTTGGGAAAGTGGCGGGGACATACGGACCAAGAGCGCCGAACAGCGTCTCTCCATCGTTACTGGCACGTATGAAGGACAGGACCGTGCATTAAACCGTATCACAGTCATGGGTGCAGACACGGGGCGTGGGAGGTCCGAGCTACAATCCTGTATAAGACCTGTCAAACGACTCTCCGTCTTTAACTAAAAACAAAACAACAAAAAACAAAACTGACATGCGTGACATGTTGGTGATTTGGGTAAGTGAGCCATGGAGAACTCTGCTGACCAGACTCCATCGCATGTACAGAAACATCACTCCATCTTGACGGCTGGACGAACGTGACAACCATCACCATCACTTCAGCAGCAGAATGAATGAATGAGCAGACAGTTAGTGTGGAGGGCGGCTCCTGCCAAATCTTTCGTGGGGGGGGGGGTTGCTGCAATGATGGTTACAATGACCCATTCAATGGGTAAATTGACTAGCAAACTTGACATTGTCTTGCATAGTTGACATGCCATTGGTGTGTGTGTGTGTGCGTGTGTGTGTGTGAATTAATTAATTGTAAAGCACTTCGAGTGGCTGTTGCAGCTAGAAGGGAGCTATATAAAATGCAACTTGATTGATTGTCACGTTGCCTTGTATAATTTGATTTTTCTGGTCGCCTGACATAGCAATACCACCAGTAACTACTAGATGGACACATAAGACAAGGGTTGTTCCTTAGGCTAAATACTGTACAGCGTACAATATTTGTGGACAGCTACATCCAGGAGTCCATTGTAAATGTCTTGAATACAAATATTTTGGCTCTACACTTACTGAACAATCTACTGTGGTCAACAGATAAACTGTCATCTATCAATTTGCCCTCACAGATACATTTGAATGTGAAAAGAGAGAGACCTCTTTACCATTAAGCAAATAAAACTGAGTAAGGTCTTCACAGAATAATCTGATTCAGTCTTCATGAGATCGCCTTGCTTTCATCAGAGCCTCCCAACACTCCACAACATGCCACACAGTCGATAAGACGGGCTCGAAAGTGGCGGTTTTTGCTCGCCTCGTTGTTGTGATGACGCGCGGCTATCGCTGTGGCTCTCGTCCAACTGTGGCAATGCTGACCCTCCTGAAAGCCCACGGTTTCGGGCAACTGTCCAGATCCGCCCCCAGTGGCACGCTCAATTTAGTAAATTGCACGCACGCTTTAGTAAGTCGTGTGCGCGTTGTAAGTAAGAATCAATCGCACGTCCTCTTTCCCTTCATGAGTACCATGTTCCAGACACTTAATCCACCCGGAACCATGACGTCTCCCAGGGCCTCTTAATTGATCCGCAATGAAGTCTATTACTTCCTGTAGCTCAGAATACTGGCGACGAAAACATCCATAACGTCCAATAACTCTTTTCAGGGGTCTCTTGCTTATAGTGAAACCATGTAACGCTACGCTTGCGAGTATGTCTTGATGACTCAAACCCAAATAAAATGCAGCGAGTTTATCTCGACCCATGATGAAGACACTGGTTGTTTCCGATCAGGTCCAGAGATCCGAAATCCTGCATTTCCACAAATACGACAGGGAGAAGACTAGTTAGGAAATTTCATTCTGTTGAAGTGAGTCGATAGTTATACAATACTGTAGGGAGTTCGGGGGGCAGTCTGGGAGACCGTCGCCACAGCCGGGACGCGAACCCGTGTCTCTCACTCCACAAGCGACAACGTTAACCAGTCGACTAAAGGCTCCGACCCGTTGACCAAGGACCAACGTGTCTACTTATCCATGCACGTTACAATACTTACACACACATTAGAGGCATTTTATTTACACTGAGCTAAAACGTTACCAGTCCAGTTTCATTAGGCCTAGCCGACAACGAATGTTGCTTTAGATAGGCTACATGTTAACATTATGGAATGTGTAGCAGCAATGTCTACTGAGAGACATTTTAACAACGATTACATGTGGCAACAAGTAAGACAAAACAACAAGACAAAAAAGAAGGGTAGGCCCTTCACGCTAACTCAGAGGAATATCCTGAAGCATTAGACGTTAGTTATTACTGTAACGTGCATGGATAAGAAGACACGCTGGCCGCTAGTTCGCGAATCTGATCTTTTAGTCGAGCGGTTAGCGATGCCTCCTGCGGTGCGGGCGACACGGGTTCGCTTCCCGGCCGCGTTGTCCCCCGAATTCGCTACATTTCTTTAGCTGATAAATGTTGGCTAGTTAACTCAAGTTTAGATAGACTAAACGCCTTACCGTCAGCTGTTCTGAATCTAGCTAGCAGAATCTTTAAAACGCTGTCCTTATCTAGGCTAAATACGTTCGGCTGGGTAAAATGGTTCACCTGTAATATAATAGCTAAATAACTAGACATTCATAATAAAATATGCTAACCGTGTACCTTGCCTTGCCTTCATCTGCAGCGGAGCTCCGTTGTTCGGCCATGGGCTATAAGCAGCGGGCGAAGAAATGCTGCATAGGGCGTGCGACTCCCTAAAGCGCGCGACTTACTCAAAGCGTGCGTGCGACTCACTAAATTGAGCGTGCGACTTAATATTGCGTGCGTGCGAGTTAAAATAAATGTATTCCCATGTCCCCTCCCGGGCAACAGCGAGTCAGTCAGCAATAAACCCCCGAAGAGCCTCGCCGCCAGTTTGTGGTATCGTTGTAGATTTCAATAACGACAGCCTGTAACGTTAAAAAAAGGTTTACTGAGATCGCTAAGCGTTCAAAGTTACACGCGTAGCCTCCGTCGTATATTCTCTTCTTCTTACTGTATTAACGTAGAACACACGTTTCATTACGCAGCAGTGCCTCCTAGCGGCGTTACAAGATAAACCATTACGGGACACAACACTGAACGCTCGCGTACGCAGCCTGAGAAGGCAGATACGCTCATTTTTCTGAACAAGAGCTGTTTGTAATTTAAGGAGTTTAATACCTGGTAGTCCGGGCCAGGGTGTGACTGTGTCTTTATTTCTTCATCTTCATGTATGAAGACAGTTGTAAATGTAAATGTAAGAATGAGACATTCACATGAATGATCCGTTCTTAAAACATAAGATATAGTCCACCTGTGTGCACTTTCCTCCACTCTTGTACGTCACCCTGTGTTCCTCTCTCTTCTTGAAATATGTATTCACCACAGCCATTTCCATCCTTTTCACAAAATCCACCACCATCTGTCCTTCCACATTTCTCTCCTTGACACCACACCTACCCATCACCTCCTCATCACCTCTGTTTAACTGGCTAACTGTATACTACGTGATTTAAATGAAAAAAGCAATTTGTTTTTCATAGCTCTAATTTTATTAAAATAATTAAAACATTATACAAATAATTGCAATTAATTTTAGGTAAATCTATTGCTACTACTACTACTTTCGACTACTCCCATTGGGGATCGCTACAGCGGCATCTGCTGATTAATTATTGTTAATCAGCCTGATGTTGAACTGTTTCGTTGGAAAAAAACTGTTCTGCCTGTTTTTGCTGCAATATTCACTGAAGCCATCCTCTGCTGAGCAAAGGACTCCCATTGCCTTCATCAACCTGGTTGTTTCATGAGCTTCATAGATTTAGTATTGTAATGGTAATGGATTAGCATAGCGATACCAGCTAAGGCTGGAGCACAGTGTTACAATTAGATTATTCCGTCAATTTTTGTAGTTTAATTATCAGACACCAGAGTTCATGGTTAATAATTTTCTGAGACTGCACACTCGTGCTGTAGGAAAAATGCTTCACTTTACAAATAGTTATTTTGCCTGCCACACCAATAGATGGCACTCCAACACTAGAACATGAAGGCCATTGGGACAGAGTAGAATGATGCTGCAAGTTCTCCCTCAGCATCACCTTTCTGTTAGCAGGAACACCAATGAACGGACTTCACAGTATGTAGTGATGGATCGAGTTATGTAGTTTCCATTGTTATTTAGGATTTCAAGGCTGCTGTTAATGAGGCGATGTCTATCATTAATTTAAGCCAGTGGTTCTCAATCGGGCCCTCAAAACGTGAATGTTATTGCTTACCACTGATAAAGGTTTTTTTTTTTCTTCCCGTTTTGTATTTCCTGCTTTTATGTCTGCCTTATCAGATGCTGGTGTAGTTCCAGCTGGCTGAGGGCAGAGCTGGATGCCATGTCTGGCAGCTATCGGGGCAGCTGACTGGCTGGCCAAGGTTAGTATCTCTCCAGACTGGAGCCTTTGAGAGGGGCAGGCTAACTGCCAACCGTTTTTTAATTTGGCAAATCAGAGGCTTGCAAACCTCTGTTAAAACTCCTTAATGGTGTATAAGGGCAGCGTTAAAGACAGAGACACCCTACTCGGCTGGCCAGTGGTCTGGTTCAATGGCTGTCTTGCTATCCGTCAGATACAATCCCCTTCAGAGCAGGTTTTCGAGCAGGAAGCGTCAGCGTGGGTGCAGTCCAAAACAACTGTTCTGTGCTGGTTCAAACCACATCCTGCTCCCACACAGCAGCAAAATAATCTCACCAGTGACAACTTTAACCTTTAACAACTTCGAATAACCCACGTCATTTGTGCAGGGTAAATCGCAGGGCCGAGAGTTAACAACGAAGGAATCCAAGAATCAATAAACAATCGTTTATTTAACTAAAATCTGACACTAGAGTTACTCCACACAATGAGAGAGAGGTTAAAACAACCTCTGACCTACAGAAGATGTGCCAACAGGTAAATCAGCGACACCAATCCATATTAGCATGGCGGTTAACGTAATGGTTTTGAATTGAAACCCGAAAGATAGACAACTGAACGTGTTTCTCTCTCATTCTTTGGAGTAACTATACACCTATTTGGTTAAATAAGCGCTTATCTGGATGTGGAATAAATCTTACTTCACTTTAGATAGAAAACTGACAATCCCTGGTAGATGAAACCACCCCCGCTAAATGGAAGAGAAAAAAAAAGATTATGTTGAAGATATTGCAGATATCTTTTATTATTCATTATTATTTTTAGGTTGTGATGGTGTGCTCAGCAGGTTTTAGTTTACTTTGAAACCAAACTAAAGTACTCCTTTCTCTCCTCCTTCTTGGCCAAGAGGGGTTTTTTTTCTTTCTTTCTCTATCTTGGCCAAACGTTTCAGCTCGTCTTTCTCTTTCTTCTTGTCCTCTGTCTGTCTCTCGGCCAAGAGCTTTCTTTCTTCCTCCTCCCTCTTGGCGAGGAGTTTAAGCTCGTCCTTCCTCTTCTTCGCCAGCTCCTTTTCTTATTGGCCTTTGATGTCGAGGCCGTAGAATCAGATGCTGGCGGTTTCTCCTCCTGCCCAGCTCTGCTCCTCCTCCTCCTCTCTGCTCCTTTTCAGCACCTCTATCTGCTCCGTAGCACGAAGAAGGGCATGCTTGGTTTCCTCGCTGGTTTTGAGGAGACTAGCTTTCTTCTCCTGCCACTGGTTGAGTGTGGTCTTTGAATTTTCCCTCCGTCTGAATACAGTACCTCACTCCACAGAGTACACTGAATACAGTACCTCACTCCACAGAGTACACTGAATACAGTACCTCACTCCACAGAGTACACTCAATACAGTACCTCACTCCACAGAGTACACTCAATACAGTACCTCACTCCACAGAGTACACTCAATACAGTACCTCACTCCACAGAGTACACTCAATACAGTACCTCACTCCACAGAGTACACTGAATACAGTACCTCACTCCACAGAGTACACTCAATACAGTACCTCACTCCACAGAGTACACTGAATACAGTACCTCACTCCACAGAGTACACTCAATACAGTACCTCACTCCACAGAGTACACTCAATACAGTACCTCACTCCACAGAGTACACTGAATACAGTAACTCACTCCACAGAGTACACTGAATACAGTACCTCACTCTACAGAGTACACTGAATACAGTACCTCACTCCACAGAGTACACTGAATACAGTACCTCACTCCACAGAGTACACTGAATACAGTACCTCACTCCACAGAGTAGACTAAATACAGTACCTCACTCCACAGAGTACACTGAATACAGTACCTCACTCCACAGACTACACTCAATACAGTACCTCACTCCACAGAGTACACTGAATACAGTACCTCACTCCACAGAGTACACTGAATACAGTACCTCACTCCACAGAGTACACTGAATACAGTACCTCACTCCACAGAGTACACTGAATACAGTATCTCACTCCACAGAGTACACTGAATACAGTATCTCACTCCACAGAGTACACTGAATACAGTACCTCACTCCACAGAGTACACTGTGTCCTGCTTCATCTGGCTGTATTGCATCATATCATTTCACACGTTTGGTTTTGACACCCGTGTGGCGTCTTGATGTGGTCGATTACTGTCCATCAGATGTGTTGACATAAAGCTCGTAGGCCTACATGCTTGCAGATATGAATGTTTCTTTGCAACAAGAGTCACAGCCAGGTACAACTGGGGAGAAAAAAGGGAGAAACCCCCCCCCCCAAAAAAGTAAATCGTCATGTCAAAATGAGATAAAGTATGGTTAGATGTCTTTTGTGGGTTTCCTCCGGGGGCTCCAGTTTCCTCCCACAGTCCAAAGACACGTAGGTCAGGTGAATTGGCCTTACTAAATTGTCCCTAGGTATGAGTTTGTGTGTGTGTGTGTGTGTGTGTGTGTGTGTGTGTGTCGGCCCTGTGATGGCCTGACGGGTGTCTCCCCGCCTGCCGCCCAATGACTGCTGGGATAGGCTCCAGCATCCCTGAGAGCAGCGTAAGCGGTTCAGATAATGGTTGGATGGATGAAAAAAAAGAAACAATTTGAAGGGGGTGAATGTTTCCTGAAGGCCCTGCGCTTTATGCAGTCTGCACTATCTGTATAGCAAGGAAACTGTGATCATGTAGTATGGGAGACTTCCTGTTTAACCAAAACAAACGCCTCCATTATATTGTTTTAAGTCCATAAGGTTAGATCATTTATGGCGTGAGACGTCTAAAACTTTGAATGCTGGAGACTGACTGCGTTACACTGCGCTGCTATGGGGGATCTGCACATGTAGCTGCAGAGAGCCACCTGAGGGCGATGGTATTGGCTAAGAAAACGTCATAGGTAGGCCTGTCCTAGTAGAAGACACTATAGAGAACCACAAGGTGTTGCCTGTGAACTCCTGCAGAGATTCAATACTTGGCTCATTTCACCTCTTAGCGTACAAGAGGCGGCAATGAGCTCATGACTGTCAATCACTGTCCGTGTGCACGGACACACACACAGACTGATATACACTACCGTTCAAAAGTTTGGGATCACCCAAACAATTTTGTGTTTTCCATGAAAAGTCACACTTATTCACCACCATATGTTGTGAAATGAATAGAAAATAGAGTCAAGACATTGACAAGGTTAGAAATAATGATTTGTATTTGAAATAAGATTTTTTTTACATCAAACTTTGCTTTCGTCAAAGAATCCTCCATTTGCAGCAATTACAGCATTGCAGACCTTTGGCATTCTAGCTGTTAATTTGTTGAGGTAATCTGGAGAAATTGCACCCCACGCTTCCAGAAGCAGCTCCCACAAGTTGGATTGGTTGGATGGGCACTTCTTTGAGCAGATTGAGTTTCTGTAGCATCACATTTGTGGGGTCAATTAAACGCTCAAAATGGCCAGAAAAAGAGAACTTTCATCTGAAACTCGACAGTCTATTCTTGTTCTTAGAAATGAAGGCTATTCCATGCGAGAAATTGCTAAGAAATTGAAGATTTCCTACACCGGTGTGTACTACTCCCTTCAGAGGACAGCACAAACAGGCTCTAACCAGAGTAGAAAAAGAAGTGGGAGGCCGCGTTGCACAACTGAGCAAGAAGATAAGTACATTAGAGTCTCTAGTTTGAGAAACAGACGCCTCACAGGTCCCCAACTGGCATCTTCATTAAATAGTACCTGTTAGAGCCTGTTTGTGCTGTCCTCTGAAGGGAGTAGTACACAAAATCTTCAATTTCTTAGCAATTTCTCGCATGGAATAGCCTTCATTTCTAAGAACAAGAATAGACTGTCGAGTTTCAGATGAAAGTTCTCTTTTTCTGGCCATTTTGAGCGTTTAATTGACCCCACAAATGTGATGCTCCAGAAACTCAATCTGCTCAAAGAAGTGCCCATCCAACCAATCCAACTTGTGGGAGCTGCTTCTGGAAGCGTGGGGTGCAATTTCTCCAGATTACCTCAACAAATTAACAGCTAGAATGCCAAAGGTCTGCAATGCTGTAATTGCTGCAAATGGAGGATTCTTTGACGAAAGCAAAGTTTGATGTAAAAAAAATCTTATTTCAAATACAAATCATTATTTCTAACCTTGTCAATGTCTTGACTCTATTTTCTATTCATTTCACAACATATGGTGGTGAATAAGTGTGACTTTTCATGGAAAACACGAAATTGTTTGGGTGATCCCAAACTTTTGAACGGTAGTGTGTATATATATATATATATATATATATAAATATAATAAGCTGTAGGGTCACATGGATATGGATCCAATTTCAGTGTACAGTGGCATCCACAATAAGAAGGCTGTTTTCAAAACATGATTAGCTGCAAATGGGACTGGCGATTACATGCAATCATGGCGGAAATAATCCACCGGGGTAGCCATAGTTACATTTTGCAGTTACTTTGTCTTGAAATAATTCTCCTCTTTAGTCTCTCCCATCCTTTCACTTCTGGCACATACAACAGCTTTTCAAAACAGTGACTGGGTTATGGCCAAGTTACCTTTCAGTGACTCCCAGCCCATTTTCCTGTGTTTTAAAACAATACGCACGATGCTTCCTGCAGACACTGACAGACTTGCTTTTTAGCCAGACTGTTTTTTTCAGCGTAGTTGTTTATGTAGCACAAGAGAGTACAGATTTTATTTTTAAAAAAAGAAGCAGTTGAGATCCGCTGTATGATAGAAGTCCGTCATCTGCAGATGTTCTGTCGTCCGATTTTGATTTGGGGTTGTTTTCAAAGATGCTTATTTTTCATGTCCCCTCTTCCCATTGCCTACTAGATATTTCTATACATGGATCCTCCAGGGTCCCCCCCCCCCCAATCCTTTTATTCCTGTCTTTTGAATGTCCTGTGGTATCAGTTTTCTGCTGTTCTAAGTTTTATTTTACATTTTAAAACAAGTTTGAGAAGAAGGCTAGGGGAAAGGTGCAGGTTGAAGTCGAGACCGCCATGGCAAAAACCCATCCATCCATGATCTAAACCGCTTATCCTGCTCTCAGGGTCGCGGAGATGCTGGAGCCTGTCCCAGCAGCCATGGGGCGGCAGGCGGGGAGACACCCTGGACAAGCTGCCAAGCCATCACTGGGGGCGAAAACCCTATTTACGCAATATAATATTATATCGTAACGACCACGGATGACTAGACTCGCTAGCCCTTGGCTAGTGGGTCGGACCCTTTAGTCCACTGGTTAACGTAGTAGCCCGTGGTGCGGTTCGCGTCCCGGCAGCCCCCCCCCCCCCGAATACGCTGTATTGGTGTCAGTAGTGGGAGGGTGATACCGTGAGGCCATAGGACGCGCGTGAGGGAGCTGGTATGCTAAAGCCCCCGACGGAGGGGGTAGTGTAACCACCACGAGTGACTAAACTCGCCAGCACTTGGCTGGCGGGTCGGACCCTTTAGCCCAGTGGTTCTCAACCTTTTTGGGGTCCTGGACCCCCTGCGTATTTTTGATACCCTGAGGACCCCTCCACCTGATCTTGGGGGAGGGGGGTTGCAATTTGTAGAAACAGTAGAAACTGCATTTTAAATTGCATTATAGCATTTATTCACTCTTTGGGGCAAAAATAAGAGCTTTCAGTTGTAACTTAGATATAGTTAACAAAACAGAATTCTTATGCGGTAACTTTCAGATATATGTAACAAAACAGAATATGTATTCAGTAACTTTCAGATATATGTAACAAAACAGAATATGTATTCAGTAACTTTCAGATATATGTAACAACAGAATTTTTATGCAGTAACTTTTAACAATGCAAACGGGAGCGAGATCTCTTATTAAAATACAATAAATTACACTTGTGAAACAGATGTAATTAGAGAAAAAAGTCCTGTTATCCTTTATAGTTTAGGTAGATAAAGGTCTCAGTCACATTTGAGTAAAATAATCCTATTTCTATAAACGCCATAGGATCTTTTTTTTAAAGATATTTTATTTTCACGGACCCCTTGCAATTACACCACGGACCACTAGGGGTCCGCGGACCACCGGTTGAGAAACACTGCTTTAGCCGGATGGTTAACGTGGTCGCCCTACGATGGGTCGGCGACGGCTAAGTCGGGGTCATCCCTGCCCGTTTTAAACCGAGAATCTAGCTGACACTAATAACAACTGATTTAACTGATTTTTTTTTACACACTCTATACGGTAGATACATGGCACTTGAATACAGAACTATAGCTTTGGTGTTTAATCCACTTGGACCCGTGGTGTCCGCCATGCCGATGAGGAGTTAATCTCCTCTTCCTGTAAACATCTGTCCACGATAAGGCAGGAGTTCTGCTGTTCCAGCAGGAGGGCCGCGCACTGTTTATTTCTGGTAAGCTTTACTTCTTGGCTGCCGCTTGGGGCGGGAAGGCTCACCTTCTGAGTCCCGGATATCAATATTTAAACTTGAAAATTGCATTCAGCTTGTGTGTGTGTGTGTGTGTGTGTGTGTGTGTGTGTGTGTGTGTGTGTGTGTGTGTGTGTGTGTGTGTGTGTGTGTGTGTGCGTGCGTGCACGTAGGTGGGGTATCGGGTGTGATGAATGTCCTATTGTAAAGTTGGTCTGCCTACTTAAAAGTATTCAGTTGACCCCATAAGAACAATGTCTGGCAACAGAACCACATCCCATGCTTGCCGTTTGTGTGTGCGCGCGTGTGTGCGCTCGCGCGTCCAAGTATGCATGGCACCTCTGCTTGTCCGTCCCGACACGCATATCATTTCAATTTAAATGAAAAAAATTAAGCAGCGTCGACAATGGACCGCAGGAAAGTATGTTTTATATTATCTCATATTTGATCAGGGCTTACCTGTTCATCCAGATCATTTTTGTAATTTACATTTACACTGAGAAGGTGAATCAGTAAGTAGTTTACAAGTAATACGGGTTATAAACAGTGGAGCGAAAGCAGTAGATCCATCTTCAATTTTACAAGCTTACTTGAACTGAAGCTCCTAGAAAGGTAGTTCAATACTGTTAGATAACGCCTCTCTGCACATGAGGTACACCGAGGGCACGGTAGAAGTCGTGCAGCGAGTTTGGAGGTGTCCGCGGTGGGGATGTAGTTTAAGCTCTCCCTCAGCAGAAGTGCAGTTGTGGTCTGGCTCGGCAGCAGACGTCGGGGTGATGGAGCAATATGTGCATTGGTAACCACGTGCGGTTTGCATGGGAGAGTGTGTGTTCATGTGAACGGCAGTTCAAGAGTGCCACTTGAGTGGCATTTGCAGTGCGTTGATACTACCCTAGACTCCTCACAACATCGTCCCCAAAAGAAATGCCTGATAACCAATGCACATTGCTCCGCATTGCAGTAGGGCATATATGCCCTTACGTTAGGCCTTACTCCAGTTCATTATGCGCTATCGCCTAAAACCACTCAGCCCAGGTCAGGGTTGCAGGGTGATGGGTCTTATCCCATCATGCATTGGGTGAAATGTATGGAGATACCCTGGACAAGTCACCAGACCATCGCAGGGCCCTCTCTCTCTCTCTCTCTCTCTCTCTCTCTCTCTCTCTCTCTCTCTCACTCAATCACTCACTCACTCACTCACTCACTCACACACCATTTAACACCTCTGGGGGCAATTTGCAGACTCCAATTCATCTAGCATGCATGTTTTTGGAAGATAATCTGAACGCTTGAAGGAAACCCAACACAAACACAGGGGGGACAAAACACCATACAGATGGGCTGGCATCGAAACCAGGGCCATCTTGCCGTGAGGTGGCAGCGTTAACTACTAAGCCACCGCAAATATGCTTATCAAACAACAAAATGTATGATGAGAATATGAAAATATGAAGAAGCAAATCGGTGTTTAACCTTTTCCTTCACTCCTATGTATGCCCTTAATAAAGTTCCATATTACAATAATGAATTACGCGGGGTAGATCTCTCACCCTCGAGACATACTTACACACTTTCAACCGATATAATGTAACCTACACAGTTACGTTTTCCTGCGTGTGTCGTTGCGTTGCTAGGCAACAGAGAAGTCGTGAAGTCAGCGGTCGTGACAGTGATGGAGGGGGGGTGTCAGGAAATGAAACGAGGTGGGGGCATACAAGTCTGGTCTGCTCGTCATCTATCTTCCTCTGTTTTCCCGGGGGTTAAGGGTCATAAGTAGACTGTCAGGCTCACGGGCTTCTGCTTTGTTATCTGCTGGGAGATTTACTGTTGGATCTATTTGAATCAAGTGGTCGGAGGCTAATAATCAAGTGCTCCTGCTCAGTGTAGTCAGATTTATGGCGGATATCTGGTTTTTTCACCCTCGCCTCGCCTTTTCACCCCTGGCCATACTTCGCTGATTTGCAACGCTGAGGTTGAAGCATAATGGACTGGGTGAACTGAGGAGTTTAAAATTGGGACCAATGAAGAGAGATATGTTTTCCAAGCTGACCCTTTAAAAACACAAGTGTGGGTGTCCGGGTAGCGTAGCGGTCTATTCTGTTGCCTACCAATACGGGAATCGGCGGTTCGAATCCTCGTGTTACCTCCGGCTTGGTTGGGCGTCCCTGCAGACACAACTGGCCGTGTCTGCGGGTGGGAAGCCACATGTGGGTATGTGTCCTGGTCGCTGCACTAGCTGGTCGGTTGGGGCGCCTGTCCGGGGGGAGGGGCAACTGGGGGGAATAGCGTGATCCTCCCATGCGCTACAACCCCCTGGCGAAACTCCTCACTGTCAGGTGAAAAGAAGCGGCTGGTGACTCCACATGTATCAGAGGAGGCATGTGGTAGTCTGCAGCCCTCCCCGGATCGGTAGAGGGGGTGGAGCAGCGACCAGGACAGCTCGGAAGAGTGGGGTAATTGGCTGGATACAGTTGGGGAGAAAAAGTGGGGGGAAATCCATCCATCCATCCATCCATCCATCCATTATCCGAACTGCTTATCCTGCTCTCAGGGTCGCGGAGATGGTGAAGCCTTTCCCAGCAGTCATTGGGCGGCAGGCGGGGAGACACCTTGGACAGGCCGCCAGGCCATCACAGGGCCAACACACTCCCATATACACATTCATACCTAGGGTCAATTTAGTATGGCCGATTCACTTGACCTAATGTCTTTAGACCGTGGGAGGAAACCGCAGCACCCGGAAGAAACCCACGCAGACACAGGGAGAACATGCAAACTCCACACAGAGGATGACCCCCATCCCCACCCCGGGGCTTGAACCCAGGACCTTCTTGCTGTAAGGCGACCGCACTAACGACTCCACCACCATGCCGCCGGGGAAAAATCCACAAAAAAAAAGGTGTGTGTTGGCTCCTCTCTTACTCATATGTACAGTCTTGTGGCGGGGGCATCGTCAGTCTGTTGAAAAGTCCATTTCCATTTACTGCCATAAAGGGATGCACCTGATTGGTAATGATGTTTCGGTATCCTGCTGTAGTCGGACATTTGCTCCACATTCCTCAAGGGGCCCATTGTGTGCTACTGAAAAAACGTTCCACAACGTCACACCTCTTCCAGCAATCTGCAGTCGCACTACCAGGCCATCACAGGGAGGTGAATCGGTTCATCCGGACACAACATTTAGCGGGACAAACCTTTCATCATTCATCCAAGTGACCTTTTCGGGCTAAAGTGACTGCAGTTATCCCCCAATGTTATAAACGGCACAGTTGCATAACGACCGAAACCAACAATCGGTTTCGTTTACAAATTGCCGTGACTATTACCTAGAGTTACATGGCCATGTGTACTATTCACAGAGGATTGGGGAATAGTTTTAATCACAGCATTGTAAGATGGTGACAGATGTATTCTTAGGTGCCCCCCTCGGTTCAGGGATGGTCGTTCCCTCTTCACATAGACGGCCTCTTTGACTCCCCATTCAAACCAGTGTTTCCCCCCCTATCAAGGATGTGCACATCCTCATCCTTGAAAGAGTGGTCACTGGCCTGTCGATGGTGTAGACTGCAGAGTCCTGGCCTGACGTGTTGGCTCTCCTGTGTTGTGCCATCCTCTTGGATGGCACTTGGATTAATGATGAAACAATTCTCCCACTAAACGTGTCCAGATGAACTGATTAGACCTTTCTGTGATTTCCATACCTGGATTATTGAGCATGCATAAAGACATTTATACTGGGCAATATTTTTTTCCAATATCCTAGTGTCCAGTTTTCAGTCATTGGCACATTGCAACCGTATTTTTTTGACTTTCGCCCAAAAAAGTGGAACTGCATAAGGTTTGGTTATGTTATCCATTCTTGCAAGGATGTTTTATGGATCTGTCACCATCAGTGGTGTCCTATCTGTCACTTGTGTAACTGTAGCCCACGATTTGCTCTGCACGATTCATGTCAACCTCCTCTGACATTGCATCTGGTTTTCTGACATGGAAGGACAGACGACCGGGCAATGTGACGTAATTGGGTACATTGGCCATTCCATTACTCGGTTCTAAACAAAGTCCCAAGACACCGTTGACCAGACAGAAATGTTCCCATCTTAGACCAGTCCTGTTCAGACTCCTTGTGCCAGCGTGCCTGTCTGTCTGAGGTCAAACCCGTGTTCACTGCACATAAACACACAAGTAGGTTGGCTGTTGACAAACCACCTTTAACTGCTTGCAGCTGTGGCTACTGACCGGCAATAAACCCCTCCTCTGCCTTCAGTCGTCAGCCGACTTCCTCACCACACCCCACCTCCACAGACATCTTTTGTCAGTAATCCCCCTTTTTTTTAAGCACCTGGCCTGCTGTTAGCCGGTTATCTCCTTGGGTGGTGTACTATTACAAATACACATGGTTGTAGTGGCACAAACCTGAGACAGGACAGAGACTTGCTGCTTCACCAGAGGACCTCTCAACATGCTCTCCGTGTCAAAGGTCAAAGGTCACTTTTCAGTCGTATAAGAGAGCGTCTGGAAAACTTACTTTAATGGAGTAAACATGCCAATAAGGCGCTTTGTGTCGCTGGGTAAATACACTCAGAACAATACAGAACAAGAACCGAGGTTCTCAGATTGTGGTGGGAAAACCAGCGAAATGCCATAAAGACAAGTTTTATTGAACGTTTAATGCATCCCCGCAACCCTGAGAGCAGGATTAGCGGTTCAGCTAAGGGATGGATGGATAATGTAAAATAACTCCAGCGTTTTTAGGCATCTTGCCGTCATCAGGGAGTTAAATTGTGTGTAACTTAAACCCCTTGGGCCTGCAAGTGTTGGAGTGTGAAACCTTCTCAACAACTGAAGCTTTGGTTGACAGAATGTTTTCTTAAACACCTGGTAACCATCGTTTCGCGGTATCTCACAATCTCGGGGTCCCTAAACCTACCCAGGAATGGCCCACAGTGATCCTTCGGCACATCAGACCTGCCTTTGAATTTACGAGTGGCACGATCCCAGGGCAGAGACCTGGTCCTATAGGGCCACAGGCCAGAAACCTGGTCCTATAGGGCCACAGGGACGTTTCCTGTGAGAGAGAAAGAGATGAAAGTACTTCTGGAATTTGGTGTGAAATAATGTCCTACATTAACTCTCCCATGCTTAAACACTAAATCCAATTGTACTTGATTATTATTCTTTACGTATAAAGTATTACACTTGTTATGTTAGCACTACATGCTAAGGAATCACATGACTATTTTTGACCTTTATATAAAGGTCATGGCACGGTCCGACTTGAGAGGAAAATTCGTCCTGTTAAAATACTTGACATTATTAATCGTAAATTGAAAAGGGAAGAAACGACGGTTAGAAGGGCAGTCGCCGTTTGCTCGCCCATGAAATATTCGGGCCCTGACGTTTGTCTCATATTGAGGACGCAGGAAATCCCTGAATATAGACATCGATTGGTAAATTGATTTGAGTGTCTTTGCAGGTCGGGTGATTGCTAGTCACAAGAAATGGACAATAGATGTCGGGGGGAGGAAAGGAGTTACGAACAAATAACCATCAAGCTTTTCTCAAGACAAACTCGAGGGCTAAGTAGAAATCCATGTGGAAGGACAAAGTTGTGCACATGAACATTTCACAAATGAGGCCCCAGATACTTTGGACAAAACCGTGCTCGGGTCTGAACCCATTCCCCGCTTTTAAGAGGAAATCTTAAAGCGAGTAATATTACCTTGTAAATGTCGTGGAGCTTGTAAATCTCTGGTGTGAGACTTTCACCAGCGCCGAGCAATCAGTCATGACTACAACCATGCAAATCGGCCTGTTGGCGGAGTGGACTTCCCAGTTACTGCCGGAAATGGCCTGGAGACGACCTCCAACCAGCTCGCAGCCAAAGGCCCTGGCCACGCCGTGGCCTCAGATCTGAACTCTCCGACGTCCCTGTGATCGATAAGTAACCCAGCACTTCATGCGTTATTGGTAGTGATGCATACATCTAGTGCCTGTGGGACGCCATCATTTCCCCATCTTTCTCTCTCTCCCATATTTTGTCCGGTTGCTCTCTGCACGGAGGTGTGTGTAGGCCTATTTTTTAAGCCGCTGCACAAAAGTTTAAAAGCCTTTGTGAGCTGTCAAAACCATCTTTCATCGTCATTGAGCTGTTTTACAGTAACTCGTGTTCTCCGCTGAAAGATAAAGCCAGATGCTGGCAGGGATCACCATTGTATATTATATAACCCATTGGCGGCTCATTCCACCAGCAGTTATTCTATTTACTGAGTGGTTATCAAACGCCTGTTTCACATCATCCGTTCATTCTGAGTATTTAGACCTGTTATCTCACTGAACCTATGTTTACTGGTTAACTCCGTGGGCGTCCGGGTAGCATAGCGGTCTAGTCCGTTCATCTGTTCGAATCCCCGTGTTGCCTCCGGCATGGTCGGGCATCCCTACAGGCCTACAGACACAACTGGCCATGTCTGCAGGTGGGAAGCCAGATGTGGGTATGTGTCCTGGTCGCTGCAGTAAGCGCCTCCTCTGGTCGGTCGGGGCGCCTGTTCGGGGGGGAATAGCGTGATCCTCCCACACGCTACGTCCCCCTGAAGAAACTCCTCACTGTCAGGTGAAAAGAAGCGGCTGGCGACTCAACATGTATCGGAGGAGGCATGTGATAGTCTGCAGCCCTCCCCGGATCGGCAGAGGGGGGTGGAGCAGCGACCGGGACGGCTCGGATGAGTAGGGTAATTGACTGGATACAACTGGGGAGAAAAAGAGGGGGGGGGGAATTACTCCACTGTTGTGAATGTATCTTTGGATTGATGTTCATTTGGAAAAATCGTAAGGCAAATTTGAAGGAATGGGATATTTCATTCTGTGATAACAATCGGCCCCCTTGTGTAACCTAAATGAATCCATTAGTTTTCCCCTGAGTCGGTTAGACTGTATTCTTAGTTTAATTGCCTCGTTTACACTTAATTAAACCAACTCGGTGTGCTACGAAGTGGATGAGACGTCCGGCAGCAGTGTAGCTTAAACCAGCACGCCTGCTATCTGTTACCACAGCCGCTTCATTTTCATGCCCACTCTGCCGTACCCACACAATCCATGTCCCCGTCATCACAAGCCTTAAACAATATACATCCATGTCTTTATCGGCAAGTATATGAAGCTCTCTGAGTATCTGCAAATATTTTTTGGCCCTGGTCTCGTCAGGAAGACACGGCATGCTGGAATAACAGCCCCACGTTTAGAAAATGGATGAGAGGGTAATTCAAGAGCACTGGACCCCTCTGCTACGCCAAGTGTAAAGGGGGGGGGGACACAAGGTGACAGAAATCCTTTGCTAATATACAACTAGACATGAGGTGGTCTGTGAGAGATACAAGACGTAAAGGGACAGAGGAGAGATGAATCAGGTGTATGGGAAGGAGACGAGGGGGGTGGAGGAGGGGTAAAAGAAGTATGGCAGGTGACAGATGGAGGAGGAGAGAAAATGGGAGGGAGGCGACGAGGGGGAGGGGGAGAGGAAGGAGATGGCGAGCAGAGAAAGGAGAGAGGGCATCTTTGATGGAAAGAGGGGAGAGAGATGAAGAGATTAAAGATAGGAGAGTCACGCTGATGGGAGGAGAACAAAGAGAGAGAGAGAGAGCGAGAGAGAGAGGAAAAAGGTGCTGACTAGCAGGAAGTGTGTGTTTGTCTTTCCCTTGAAATTCCACAGTCCAGCTCCACAAGATAAAGACCAGTCGTTTCCCTTCTCCACACCTGTCACCACACACACACGACAAGCCCACTTGTATGACAGCTGAAAACATGCAGCCTCTCTCCTCGACATGCTCTCCATCCTGTGTTTTTCCTCC
Organism: Lampris incognitus; assembly: GCF_029633865.1. Lineage (NCBI taxonomy): Eukaryota > Metazoa > Chordata > Actinopteri > Lampriformes > Lampridae > Lampris > Lampris incognitus. The sequence goes on from NC_079218.1 coordinate 42,187,395, forward strand.
CACCTCGTTCGCCTCGTCCAATCATCGCCCCTGTCAGAACGGCTGTGTGCCGGCAGGGACGGACAGCTGCGATGCCCTGGATGGAAATACAGAGACGCCAACGCGGTAGAACAGGAGGGGCCGAGCAGGACACGGCACAGAGGAAGAGACCCAATGGGAGACTCTGTGTACTATGTGCTTCTCGGGTTTCAGTCTTACTTGGGGGACGTGACGCTAAAGAAAAAGCGAGGCCAACTATTATCTTCAACGATCATCTCTCGGCTACCAGTCGCCAGTCACTTGAATCTTTCCAATAAGGCGTTGTTCCACCGAAATACAATATTTTCTGTAATTTGCATCAGTTTGACCGCATTTACCTTGATGTATGTGATGAGGTTATGTGATGGAGATTCACGTCAGCCTTAGAAAAAGGTGCGTAAATAATAATGTGCAAATAAAAAGGTGGCTAAAGCGTTTTCAGACAGAGTCGACGCTCAGAAAGGTCACAACACCTTTTCAACACATACTACATCTTTCAGTCAAGAGTCCCAACTAGCATATATGTATATAATATATGGTGTGTGCAGATGAGGGAAATGCGGATTATCAGTCTTGTTTTGTGCAAAACCAACTAATAATCTCAACAAGAAAAAAATAAAATAAGTAAAGGTTAGGCTACCCTTTACCAGCCATCCATTACACAGAGACAACCGAGGAACTCGGGAGGAAAATGGACGAAACTGAACTACGATGAGTAGTAGGTGAACTATAATCAAAATAGGGGCTTTTCCTAGTATCTCTGTCATTATAATGTGCTGTTAATTATCTACATCAGTCATTAATGTGCTGTCCATTATAACCTACATCCAACACCCTATGGATAATTTCACAAATCCAACGGAAATGAACAGAGAAACAAACAGTAATTAGCTGTGAAACATGAATATAAGGTGAATATTGAATAATGATAATAATAATAACTTTATTTATGTAGAACTTTTCTTAACAATGTCACAAAGTGCTTTACAAAAGAAATAAAACCAGACGAGGCAATAATGAGAATAAGGCCAAAGGACATGAGGTCAAAACAATAAACAAATAAGACCAAACAAGAGTAAGAATAAAAACAACATAGATAAATAAAAACAAATATCAAACGTTTGAAAAAGCTTTCATAAAAAGAAACGTTTTAAGACGAGATTTAAAAGAATCTGGAGACTTGGTTTGTCTTGGTTCAGCAGGAAGAGTGTTATCCATAGTGTGGGGGGCTCGAACAGCAAAAGCCCGATCCCCCTTTTGTGACAAACCACGACCGGGGAACAGCCAGCAGGGCGCCATCTGCACATCTTAGAGGTCGAGAAGGCGTGTAGCTCATATAAGCACTGACCCCTGGGTGAATCTAACGGGGCATCTGGACTGAGAGGGGATATAGTAGAGGGATGAAAGGATGATGAATGAAAAGCATCATAGAATTTAACTGCAGAACCAGCATGAAGAATGCAAGAGCACGTTTTAGGGCAGTCAGCTTTGTCTCGGTGAGCCACGTCCAGGTGCAGGCAAATTACATCAATGAGTCAACCAGCCTGGGAGGAGGAGGCCAGGGAGGGCTAGCCTTCACGGATAGATGGATAGATAGATAGATAGATAGATAGATAGATAGATAGATAGATAGATAGATAGATAGATAGATAGATAGATAGATAGATAGATAGATAGATAGATAGATAGATAGATAGATAGATAGATAGATAGATAGATAGATAGATAGATAGATAGATAGATAGATAGATAGATAGATAGATAGATAGATAGATAGATAGATAGATAGATAGATAGATATTTGTTTTCACCTTTTGTACAGAGCCTCACATACAGTAACATGTACACATACTCTACATACCACATGACATACATAGAGAACAGGGAGACAACAACACATTAACATGAGAGTTTAGAGACCAACCCTGGAGGTTTTACCCTGCTCCCGGGGGGGGGGGGGGGGGGGTTGGTGCATTTTGGCTTGATTGTTTTGCTATTTGTCTGTCATTAGCTTCATGGTAAAATGGCTGCAGCAGATGACATGAGATTTTCAGGAGAGGTGGGGCAGTAAAGGTCCGAGTCACCTGATTTAGTTTTGGAGAGAAGGTGAAGGTAACAAGAACAAAATTGTTTTTTGGCCATAGCTTTGTCAAACAAGGGCTTGGTTTAAGCCAAACTGACACTGAAACGTTTGACTGTTCCCCAGATAAATCCCAGACAGGGAGAAATGTGTTGTATTAAAAAAGGCGGCGGTCAAAGCTCAGGTTGTGTCTGTTTGATATTGTTGGTCTTATTCTGCAGCTCCCATGATGCTTTTCTCAGGTATGGGACGTGATATTTCAGTAAGAGGAGGGTGGCTGGCACATGATAGGGCAGACAGGAAATAGTAAAGTGTGAACAGGATATACATAAAGGAGTTCTGAGAAGAGCAAGGCCTCCTCGTCGGCAACAAAAACATTTTACCCCAAATTATTCTAAAGTTAGTTTTTCAGCAGTTCTGCTTTTCCTGATGATATGCTGTACAATGGGGAGCAACGAGCATCCGGGTGGCGTAGCGGTCTATTCCGTTGCCTACCAACATGGGGATCGCCGGTTCGAATCCCCGTGTTACCTCCGGCGTAGTCGGGCGTCCCTACAGACACAACTGGCCGTGTCTGCAGATGGGAAACTGGATGTGGGTATGTGTCCTGGTCGCTGCACTAGCGCCTCCTCTGGTCGGTGGGGGCGCCTGTTTGGGGGGGGAGTGGGAACTAGGAGAAATAGTGTGATCCTCCCACGCGCTACGTCCCCCTGGTGAAACTATTCACTGTCAGGTGAAAAGAAGAGGCTGGTGACTCCACATGTATCATAGGAGGCATGTGGTAGTCTGCAGCCCTCCCCGGATCGGCAGAGGGGGTGGAGCAGCGACCGGGGCGGCTCGGAACAGTGGGGTAGTTGACTGGATAAGATTAGGGAGAAAAAGAGGGGAGGAGGAGAGCAACAAGGAGAATGGAGCATATACATATGGTGGCATGGTGGTGCAGTGGTTAACGCGGTTGCCTCACAGCAAGGAGATCCTGGGTTCGAGCCCCGGGGTAGTCCAACCTTGGTGGGTCATCCCGGGTCGTCCTCTGTGTGGAGTTTGCATGTTCTCCCCGTGTCTGCGTGGGTTTCCTCCAGGGGCTCCGGTTTCCTCCCACAGTCCAAAGACATGTAGGTCAGGTGAACTGACCATACCAAATTGTCCCTAGGTATGAATGTGTGTGTGTGTGTGTGTGTATATATATGTCAACCTTGTGATGGCCTGGCGGCCCGTCCAGGGTGTCTCCTCGCCTACCGCCCAATGACTGCTGGGATAGGCTACAGCATCCCCGCGACCCTGAGAGCAGGATAAGTGGTTCAGATAATGGATGGATGTGTGTATATATGTATATATATGTATATATATATATATATATATATATATATATATGTGTGTGTGTATATATATGTGTGTATATATATATGTGTGTATATATATATATATGTGTGTGTGTATGTATATATATATATATATATACATATATATATATATATATATATATATATTAGAAACACTGAATGGTAGGGAAAGCACTCAACAAATAAGGGACAAAATAATGCAGTGTGTGTCAGCCTGCCGAGCAGCCAGTACACACTCTCCTCACCACCTCAGATCTGTCCTATTTTCAGTACTTTCTTTCGAAGTTAACCAAAACTCAGGAAACATACGGATGTACTAATATGTGTGATGTACTACCAGTTGACAGGGGGATATGGCGCTGGATCAACAGGGGGAGGAGGGGTGAGAGAAAGGAGAGGAGGAGGAGCAGAGAGGCCAAACGGTTGATGAAGCTAGAAAGGTGCGGACACACATTGTAGTACAAAAAAGATGAAATAACCAGGCACCATAACAGTAATCCTTGGCCATTCCCAAAGTGCTCTTGAGCAAGACACAGAGCCTCTACCGGCAACATGGGAGCAACATTTGATTGCAAATTGACCCTTATGTTTTGCATGTTAAGAAGCAAAGCATCTTAAAATAAACCTGTTTTTTCCTGTAAATGATTAATAAAAGCAATGAAGTGTCAAGCAAGCAAAAGAAAAAGCCCCGACTTGAACACCTGCAGGACTCATTGTCGGCTAACTCCACCTCATTCATAGCTGTCATCTACAGGGAGAAGAAAAATCACACGCCTACAGGTCTCGACCGTGTGTCAGAAACGTCTCCCACTGTTAACGCCCGGCACATCAGCTGATGATTCAGGTGGTCTCCTTCACATACAAAGCATTTGTTGTGATCAGCATCCACAACAACTGGCTTTGACCCCCCCCCACCCCTTCTGTAAAAGAAAAGCGATGCAAAAAACAAAAACCCAGTAGGACAGATACACCAGAAATGGGCACAAATACATCAAAAAGTATCTTATTACAAATTACAAGTGCTTGCTCATCAAATGTATCAAAATAAAATACAAAATGCGAGTATGCGAAAATGTACTGAATTAAAATACAAGTCATTTGAAAATACAAAAGTACATTCTCAACAAACTGATATCACATTTTAGGCATTTAGTAGCCTCAATATGGGTCTGACCCTAACCCGCCTACATTGAAGAGATGAGCTCTGCTAATTTCCCCACATCATAGATTTGAACTTGTGAAGTGGCCAATCAGGATGTCTCGTAGGTGGGAGGCTGTCAATTCAGGGGTGCATGCTGGGGGGTTTCTGTCAGTCGTAGTGACCGCTGACTGACTGAGTGAACAGCCCATTGAAATGCTACTGGGGGAACTGAGCAGTTAGGCCACAGTGATGCTCTAGATCTTTCAGAAGACAATAAGGCTGGGCATTTAGCAGATGCCTTTTTCTTTCTTCTTTTTTAACCCCCCCCCCTTTTTTTTTTCTCCCCAATTGTACTTGGTTAATTATTTTCCGAGCCGTCCCAGTCGCTGCTCCACCTCCTCTGCTGATCCGGGGAGGGCGGCAGACTACCACATGCGTCCTCCGATACATGTGGAGCCGCCAGCCACTCCTTTTCACCTGACAGTGAGGGGTTTCGCCAGGGGGACGTGGCAGGGTCACACTATCCCCCCCCCCCCAGTTCCCCTTCCCCCCTGAACAGGTGCCTCGACACTAGTGCAGCGACCAGGACACATACCCACACCCGCAGACACGGCCAGTTGTGTCTGTAGGAACACCCGACCAAGCTGAAGGTAACATGGGGATTCGAACCAGCGATCCTCGTGTTGTTAGGCAATGAAATAGACCGCTACGCTACCCAAACGCCACCTTTTTCAAGAGCGATAAATATATGTGTAGTAAGTAAATTTCTGAGCTCCAACTTTACAAGCAACCAATTGAACGCATGCAAAAGACACATACAGCAGGGTATGATTCAGTACAAAATAGAAGAAGAGAAAGAGAGGCAACCCCCCTTCCCCCCAGTGCCAACAACAACCTGAGAAAAGAGAGTATACTTCTTTGTGTACCCCATAACACTGCAATCCTTCCATTTCTGTTTTAGTTGTTTTTCGGTCCAACTAATTTCTCCATCAGTTCAGCTGTTAATCGCCTTCTGTGAGGGTAGTAAGCCATGCCTGCAAAGGAGGAGAGATGCTCAACTGGTGCCGATGAAGGCAAAGTGGTGTTGAATCGCAGAGAGTGGCTTGATCAGTGGATATGGATCCAGCGAGGAGAGAGCCTCTCTGGGCTCCTCCAGAAGGTGAAGGGTCTCCAACTCTGCTTTGCTGTGCCTGGGCAACATCTCTCTGCCCAGCTGGCTCTCAGTTCCTGTTGCTGGGATTGGAAAGAGTAGAGGCAAACGGGGAAACAAGGTTGTTATGAATTTCCATTAAATTCAATTATTTTTGATATCACAAAAATATTTAAAAACATTACATGAAACTAGCTACTCATTTATTTTTCAATTGAATATCCATTTTTGATGATTAATTCAGGAAATTTCTGTTTAACCTTAAGACACTGAAGTGAGAGTAGTTTACCCATACCCTGGTCAGAGACGATGGAGAAATCGTCTTCATTCTCTTCGGCGGTGTTTGATGAGACAGTCTCACTTTCTGACACAAGGCCAAGCTCTTCAGCTGAGTGCAGAAGCAGGTGATGTATCCTCTTCTCTGCAGCTAGTTTGGGAGGCAACCACCTCATCTCGAAAAACGGGTGGGTTGCTGTAGCCACGATAGGTTCATTGACATCAGTCTTCGGCTGTAAGAAGCTACTGAACCTCAAAGCCAGCTATGGTGGCTTGCAAGATATGTGAGCAGTACTGCAGGTTTGAAGCTTGCAGGTCATGTAGTTCAGCCTGAACAGCAAAGAGGGTAGGTATGAGCTCACCATGGTAGCATGAGGTCTGAACTCAAAGGCGGTCAATTACAATGACAATCGGCTTGAGGACTCTGCAGTATTCCTCAAAGAAATCAAGCTGTACCTCTTTGAACGGTGGGAGTTGCAAGGCAGGCATGATCTCAGGAAGCTTCTCCTGAAGAAATGTCAACTGACTCAGACAGTCATAAAGAGAATTCCACCTACAAATGCAGGGTGTCTTCGGTTGCTGGTTGGTCAAGTCATTGAGTATTTTCGCATATTTTGGTCTGCCAGAAGCAGTCCATAGGGCTGAACACTTTGCCATGGATGAATGATTCAGCCTGAAGACAATTGAATTGTCCTTTTGGCATCAGCGGCTGAAACTAAACCCAGTGTGTGAGTGGAACACCTGACGTGAGGTGGTAGCATGATAGCACACTCTGACACTTCTCCCTCTGGATCTATTATTACAAATGAAAGATCCTGTTCCTGCTCCTCTGTCTCGTCCTGTTCCTCTGAAACGACTGTGATACTGAACTCTCGAAATGCTTTTGAGAAGTTTGATGTATTGTCAGTTATAATAGCCACAATAGTGTCAGTTGTGAGTCCATATTCTGCAAGGATTTCCTCCAGTAGTTCTGCAATGCGATTGTAGGTATGTGGACCTACATGTCTGCAGGCAAGAGCAGCCGATTCACGTATTAGCATGTCTGTTTTTTTAGCCAATGTACAGTGATGCCCATATAACTTGTATTTTTTTTATTTATTTTTTTTAGTAGACCAGATATCTGCTGTGGTGCAAACATTTTGTATGCACTTAAGTGTCTCCTTCAGATTTGCCGTTTTATTATTAAAGTCTTCGTCGATTCTTCCCCCGAGTGTCCTTCTGGACATAACTTTAGCACCATGGCAAAGTCCCTGTGCCAAGTCTATAAATTCTTTATGCTCAACAGTGGCCAACGGGAACATGCCTTTAGTGACAAAGGATATGGCGAGAGACTCAACTTTGTCTTGTGTGACTGGACCACATTCAAAGAGAGTAGTTTCTTTGTATGAGGTCCTGTTTTTTTTCTCGTTTTTTTCTTTTTCTTTTAACTTTTCCTTCTGGCAAGTTCCTTTTTGTGGTCTTCAAATTCTTTGATTTTGTCAGGGTGCCTTCGTTTCAAGTGGGTTTTAAAATGTTATGTCACTGCAAGAAAGCCACGTATTATGACCTTTTTTTAGTGCACAGCTGACACCCAGCCTCTAGCTTTCTGTTTGGGACCTGCTTCATTATTTGGAAGTGTTTTCCATTCACCATTGAACATCTGAGCACTGGTGTGGCTTCTTCCTCTGCAGATGTGGCAGATGATGGGCCAGCCTGGCCAGGCTGTGATGGTTCATTGCCACTCATCCCCTGAGATGACTGACTTCTGCCAAAAGAAAAAATTTATGACGATACCGTTAAACTGGTTAGGCCTACCAGTTGCAACTTAAAACCAACAGCATTCAAAAAAACACGAACAATTCACATAACAGACACTAAAACACAGTAATCTGTGTGTTATTTTAGCATTATCCAGGAATGGAGTTAGTTTTAGCTCACGTAGAATCCATATTGTAAAAAGTCTTGTACAAAAAGATGAACAACGTTTAGCTTTAGAGTAAAGATGAGAATGAGAGATTTTTAATTGACACACGACTTGCTTTCTTAAAATCTATTATGGTTTTTTTGTTTTTGTTTTGTTTTTTGTTTTGTTTTGTTTTGTTTTGGGGTTTTTTACCTGAATATTAACATGGCATAGCAAACACTGTAAAATTTACAAAATGTTATCTTAAACCTCAAGAGGACTGTGCATGCTATTTCCATGACAACTATTAAGAATGGCCCCTATACAGCGCCTAAATGTAGCTAAAGCTATGCTAGAAATTAATTTTGTCCTGAGTTACAGAAGTTGCTAACAATTAATCTCGCTAATGAAGCTTCCCATATACTATATGCCACTGTTCCAGGCTGCCTGAGCGTGTCTGTGACATCACTAGCTAGTAAGTGTATTTGCCAGTTCTAGAGCACGTGTTTGCTAATTTCGCTATTCTTCTGTTGTATTTTTGGAGTTACTCAGAAAGCTTGCCTTAGCATGCAATATCTGATCATGTTTTGTTTACATACCTTTATCTTAGAGGAAATTTGCTCTAAACACCAAAGCAGCTTCTTTCCTCAAGCCGCTGGTCACACAAATGAAATAGGGTAGTTCACTATGTTGCTGGACCTGACAGGACATGTCACGTGATTCACTTGCATTTAGCCAAAGACTGATTAGGCTAATTGTTGTACAGCTTTTTCCTACAGTTTAAACTTGGGGATAAAAATGTGTCTTACTTGAGAATAAAATGACATATTAAACAATGTATTTTAAGCATTTGAAATACACAAATACAGGCTCTTAAAGTAATTTTTTTGCAAATTACACCTTTTTTTCTGTCAAGCAAATGACAAATTACTCAAAAGTCATTAAATACATGTTTTAAGGGCGTCCAGGTAGCGCGGCCGTCTATTCCATTGCCTACCAACATGGGGATCACTGGTTCAAATCCTCCTGTTACCTCCAGCTTGGTCGGGTGTCCCTGCAGACTCAAGTGGACATGTCTGCGGGTGAGAAGCCAGAGATGAGTATGTGTCCTGGTTTCTACACTAGCGTCTCCTCTGGTCGGTCGGGGCAACTGTTTGGTAGGGTGAACTGGGGGGAATAGCGTGATCTTCCCACGTGCTACGTCCCCCTGGCAAAACTCCTCATTGTCAGGTGAAAAGAAGCGGCTGGCGACTCCACATTTATTGGAGGAGGCATGTGGTAGTCTGCAGCCCTCCCCGGATCAGCAGGGGGGTGGAGCAGCGACCGGGTTGGCTCGGAAGAGTGGGATAATTGGCCGGATACAATTGGGGGAGAAAAAAAGGGGGAAAAGAAAAAAAGAATTTTAAATACGTTCAGTTAAAATACTGCCCATCTCTCAAAAACAGATGTGTACAGATGTGTGTGTGTTTATGGGAGAGAGAGAGCGAGAGAGAAAGAGGGCGAGAGAGAGAGAGAGAGAGTTATTCAACCTTCTGGCACTTTTGACCATCCAAATCACCGGTGCCTCACCACCACATCATTTGAACTACAACTAACTTCACATCGGCTTGCAAACCAGCTATCCCAACGCATGTTGATCAAATCCACGATGGATCCAACTGTTGTCAACTATGTCCACTACTAGCTTGTTTTGGACACAATTCAGCAGCGGTTTGAGTGAAATGAAAGAAGAGGGGGACTTGAGAGTAGCTTCCTTCAGTAGTGCCCCCCATGACTTCCTATTTACTGTACACACACACACATCCAAGTACACTGTGAGATGACAGCAGACGCACAAAGCAGCAATGCTCATCATCGTGCTTGTAAATGAATGGGGAGATTCAACCATATGGTTGTGGGCTGACCACCCAGCTGTGCAGCGCAAATCATTCTGTTCTAGAGACAACCAAAAACAGTACCCAACCCAGGGGTCCAAGACATACCCCCCATCCCCCACCGCCGCCACCACCACCACCGATCTGTTATGACTCGGTCAAGCTAAGCCGAACATCAGGCCACAGTCAAAGACCCGCCGTGTGTTTAAGACAAGAAGAAAACTTGGCTGTGCTGGGTGGTCTGCTCTCCAGGAAGAGGCCCAAACAAGAGAGAAGAATGAAATACTGAAGGGAGGTGAAGACTTTGTTAGCCAGAGCCAAGACAGCCAGATGTCTCTGATCTCCCTCTGGACGAGAGCGGTCGTCTGTACCTGCGAGAGGACGAGCCGCAGCCAGCCAGCGTTTGCATGGGGATTGCAGACAAGCGGCACACAGGGAGCTGCTGGGTGTGGACAGAGGAAAGAATTAAGGGCGGGACAGGAAGAGGTACTCGGAGGGAAACGGATTGAATATAATATGAAGGCCGGGACGAGAAAAAAAAAAAGGATACGGCGGCCCCGCCGGCCTGCATAAAAGGTGCACAGGTCACTTTTGTATTGGTGACACACTTGATCAAAGCACGCAGGGGGTTGAGAAGGGAGCCACGCGGGCTGCAGATCCTTCAGTGTGAGGAGGCCAGGTCGGCATGGACGACGCGGTCTGCATCATGTTCACTTGTATTTGCTCTCTAATAACATCACTTCATTGTATGATTCATGAGAGCAGCTGTGGCTTTCTCTGCAGGGGAAACTTGAGCATGCAGGCCGTCCGTCCTCGGACCGGCCTCGAGCGTTTGAGGGCTGGACCCCTCAGGCTGTCCTTACACGAGTAGAGCAGCCATTAACACACGGTCGACTCAAGTATGGCAGATTCAGAAAAGCAGACACGGAGTTATTCCCGTCCAAATGGCCTCCTAGTGTGGCCATGACCTCCGGGTCTTTGACCCGAGGAGGAGTGGAAGGAGAGCCAGGGGGAAGATGGTGAGAAGAAAAGCCAGAGAGCAATATGAGGGTCTGATATTTGGGCTGCAGCCCTTTAAAATGTGTCCTGCCCATCTCCCTCTGGTTAGCTGGACGAGACAATGACAAAGCCAAGCAAACAGAGAGCCCACAACAAAATGGCTTTCGGGGAAAATGATCTGAAAGGAAAATACATCCACCCACTTTTTCCTTTTTTGCATCCACACACACGGCGACGTCTTCCCTTTACATGTGAAGCCAAATCACACGGAAGTGAACTGGACAAAAAGTTCTCACGTAAAACTGAACAAGCACGGGCTGACAACACAACCATCTATTCCAGGTCAACTTTTCGAGTATGAATGCACGTGCGTGTGTGCGTGCGTGTGTGTGTGTGCGTGTGTGTGTGCGTGCGGGGGGGGGGGGGGGTCACTCACTTAAGCATGAACCAGGGTGTATCCTGTGGAAATACATCACGGTTTCCTCTCTGCAGTCTGCACACTGTACATAACAGGGAGAAAAGTGTGTGTGTGTGTGTGCGTGTGGTGGTGGCGTGTGTGTGTGGGGGGGCGTGTGTGTGTGGGGGGGGGTACAGAGAGAGATAGGGAGATAGGCCCTCATGTGAAAGTTATGTAAACTGTTTCTTGCTCATCACACAAAAGGTTGGTTGATCTGGTAGCATGAATGAGCAAATTGTCTGTGATCAGCCGGTGCAGCTGTGTGTAGTCTGTATCACACCGTTACAGCCAGTGTAGCTGTGTGTAGTCTGTATCACACCGTTACAGCCAGTGTAGCTGTGTGTAGTCTGTATCACACCGTTACAGCCAGTGCAGCTGTGTGTAGTCTGTATCACACCGTTACAGCCAGTGTAGCTGTGTGTAGTCTGTATCACACCGTTACAGCCAGTGTAGCTGTGTGTAGTCTGTATCACACCGTTACAGCCAGTGCAGCTGTGTGTAGTCTGTATCACACCGTTACAGCCGGTGTAGCTGTGTGTAGTCTGTATCACACCGTTACAGCCGGTGCAGCTGTGTGTAGTCTGTATCACACCGTTACAGCCAGTGCAGCTGTGTGTAGTCTGTATCACACCGTTACAGCCAGTGCAGCTGTGTGTAGTCTGTATCACACCGTTACAGCCAGTGTAGCTGTGTGTAGTCTGTATCACACCGTTACAGCCAGTGTAGCTGTGTGTAGTCTGTATCACACCGTTACAGCCAGTGTAGCTGTGTGTAGTCTGTATCACACCGTTACAGCCAGTGCAGCTGTGTGTAGTCTGTATCACACCGTTACAGCCAGTGTAGCTGTGTGTAGTCTGTATCACACCGTTACAGCCAGTGTAGCTGTGTGTAGTCTGTATCACACCGTTACAGCCAGTGTAGCTGTGTGTAGTCTGTATCACACCGTTACAGCCAGTGTAGCTGTGTGTAGTCTGTATCACACCGTTACAGCCAGTGCAGCTGTGTGTAGTCTGTATCACACCGTTACAGCCAGTGTAGCTGTGTGTAGTCTGTATCACACCGTTACAGCCACGTTCTCTTGTAGGTCCAGCGCTTAAAAAAACCAAAAGGTGTCTGTGGTTTATTGCGCTATCATTCACGTGGGCTCTTGTATGAAAGTGTGTTCTCTCTCCGTGTCCCTCTCTGTCTTCATGAACGTGTTTGTGTCTTTAATTCAAAATGCCAACAGGACTTGTGCTCCAGAACAAGATGAACATGGTTTGCAGTAACGTGTGACGGAATATTGAAATGAATGTGTTTACAACCTTTAACTCGGTGCTGTTGTGTGTGGTAAATATGAAGTGTTGCCCGGCTTCCTCTGTCCGGTGACATCTGACAAAGCTGAGGTCAGAGTTGCGGGTTGAAAAACATGTTGCGCGGCGCCTCGTAACGCCTCCTTTTAAAGGATGCATGCAGACAGCCTTTATTTACTCATCCATTCACTTGTTCATCCATCCATCCATCCATCCATCCATCCATGAAGGCACTTGCATTAGGAAACATGTGTTACTGGTTATGAAAGGGGGAGAAAGCGGAAGGCTTAACACTCTCACCTAACTCATCAGCGACCAGGACCTACTTTTCTTACCCTTTAGCAAGGCACTTCACCCCCGTGGCTGCATCGGCACAGAGAGCGAGGGGCCATCAAACGAATGAATGTGTGTAGAAAAGTGAATTTAAAGGGGATTCTTCCAAAAACAAAAAACAAAACAAAACAAAAAAAGAGCTTGGCAAGCTTGGTTAAATAAAGGCTAAAACTTGGGTGCTTACCCCAAGGCACCACATGGTGCTGAGGTCTCGGTGCTGTGCACACGCAGCCCATTCTCTGTCCTCCAATAGGCTGCTGCCTGTGATGTCATCAGCCCCTGCCTATAAGAGGACTGACCGGCTCAGCTGCTGCAGAAGGGCAAGTGTAGTGGAGGGCTTCGAGAGAGTGTACATAAGCGAGGGCGTGTGTGTGCGTGTGCATGTGTGCGTGTGTGTGCATGCGTGTGTGTGTGTGTGTGTGTGTGTGTGTGTGTGTGTGAGAGAGAAAAAGAGCTACTGAGCGTGTGACACCCGAATCCAAGAGCCTCAAACTTTGCAAAAGAGGAAGCGAGAGCACAGGCTGTAAATGAAAACCCCATCATGGTACTCTGTGTTGGAGACTCGAATGCATCTGCATTATCAAAGGGCTGCACTTTAAAACAGGCGGACTGCCATGTTACGGCAGAACAGGACGGGATTTGACGGTAGGAGACACCAGCTGCACGTTTGAGTCTCAAGCAACAACATATGCATTATACATATATAAAGTATATGGAGTTAGTCTGGAGCCATGCATGGCTGATCATGTCCCTTTCAGCGTGTCTGTGTGTCTGCTGGGGGCACACCTCTCAGCGTTAGTCATGCTGTAAGCTACACAAACCAAGTAAGTGCGCTGCAGCACTCTGTTTCTCTGCTGACTCCTCCGATCAACTCTCACTGAGTCTGAAGTCTGAACTGAAAGGGTTACGGAGGATGTGACTCCTTATCTCACATTGCTTTGAAATGATTTTGATCATGCCACTGCTTTGATGTGCAATGGATTTGCTTATCTCAGACAACAAATCAGCAAAGTAATAACTTTTTCACAAAGTGGGATTAAAAGAAAGAAAGAAAATGAAAGGTGTAAAACTGTGGAGGGCATGTTCACTAAATGATGAGCATGCTGGTAAATGAGAAAACTCCTTGACCGCACATGATTTTGCAGCGAGTTGCAGGATAGCCCAACGGGGAACTCTGACTGCCATAGTGTCCAGTGTTAACTGCACCAAAGCAACCAAATATGTTGTTATGCAACTGGGTTGCAGCCCAGCCTTGTGTGTTTCACACGGCGTCTGTCTCGTTACTACTCTGCTTTGTTTCCAACAGTTCTACCAAGGCCCTGCAAATGCTGCACTCCCTGTCTCCCTGAATCTGTGTGTGTCTGTGTGTGTGTGTGTGTGTGTGTGCATGACCTTGTGTGAGTCTGTCTTTTCTGTCTGCGTGCGTGCAGACTTGTGCGCTCACGTGGGTTTAAATGCTCGGGAGTCGCAGTGCCCACACACCTCTCCAAACACCCTAAATGTTGTGATGTCTGTTGTGTGTGGTTATCGGCCTCGCGGTGGTAGTAAAGTCGCTCCATTGTTTGTGTCGCTGAACAAATAGGACACACACAAAGCGGGGCAGGCCAAATGCATCCCCTCTCGCAAGTGCGATAAGGCACCGGGTCACATAGCCATCTACGCTATGGGTCTATTTTAAAGGAGCGGTAACTATACATTAGTAAAGTGCTATTATTGTCGTTGTTTCAGGGTAGTTTTGAGATTGTCCGCGTTACCCCACAGGCTTGAATTAGACTACGTCAAATATATGCCAGACACTATGTGAGTGACATTACCAGTGGGAGCAGTAGACGCGAGGCGAGTTCGCTTTTTTTCACATCTCCGGATCTATTGAGTGAATGAAATACATCTGTCAGAGGTCATCTTGGCTCTGTTGTTTAACCTTTGTTTAACCTATTTGTTTGAGATGGTCCACAAGCCCCAAGGGGCCTTTGCTGACCAAAAAGATTGATTTCAAAACCGTGCTATAGGATTAAGCTAGCAGCTAATCCATTACTCAACCTACAGCCTGGGGCCTTTGCCCTCCGTGACTCTAAAAAGACTGGGGACATTTCAGTCAGCCCAAGGTCCAATTAAGAAAAAACAACAATAATAATAATAATAATAATAATAATAATAACATCTCTTGTGCTGCATTACTCTCCTCTCACGGTTTGTGATAGGAGAGTAATGCAGCACAGCAAGCTGACATATAACGTCATGTCGTCTGTGAAGGGTTGGCTTTGGAAAAGGCATGCAGTTTGCTGATTATCGCCATACACAAAGTACGCAGTGAAAGATCAGCGCCCTCTTTGTTTCCTAAGAGGATAGAAGAATGAACCATTTTGCCCCCCTCTCTCGATCTCTTAAAAAACACCAAAGGAGATTCGGTACGGTTAACATTTCTAATACAAGCCACATCCAACAGGATGCAAAATTCTTCAAACAGTTCCAAGGAACTAATTAGCATCGGTCTGTATCAAACGAGACTGACTTCTTTCTGTTTATTGTCTCTTCGGCAGCCTAAAGTAGAAGTAGAACTGTGTCTTTCAGAGTACACTAGATCTAGTTAGCTTAGCATTTCCTTAACAGCAAATTAGCAGCTTTTAACTAAATCTAGCTACTAGTCCAATATAAAGTAATCATCAGTTAGTATAGTTAGCTGGATATGTATATAATTGACTCCTCTTTGTTTCTCCTTGCCTCGTGGTTTGGAAGGAACTCAGTTTTGAATCATTGGAATCCATAATCTCTGTTGCATTTGGGATCGGCATGCGTCTTGCGTATTAAGTTTGAAAAGAGCTTAACTGTGCAAAAATCCAGCTACAAATGGCCCCAAGAAAATCAGATCAAGCCACCTCCGAAAGTGGTCAGCCATAAGTCTGATTCATACAGAAATAAATAATTCACAAACAACTACACGGGCCAGTATCGTTGAACCGATACTCGTTTTGTTTCAGATATTTCAACAATTTTGCAGTAATGATCGGTGTCCTATCTAGATGTGACGAAAACTAAGTTATGTTGTGTTGTCTCACAGTGTGTGTTATGACAGCAGATGATGGAGAGTGTGAGTGCTGTGTCAGCGCTGGCCAACCAATCGCTGCTCACCAACTCCTCCCTGCTTCCCTCCCACCAGTGGACGAGGTCACTGGAGTACAGCGATGCAGAGCTGGTGTTGCTTGGTGTTGTTATGGCCATATTGGTACTGGCCATAGTCTTTGGTAACGCTCATATTACTTATAGTAAATTAGTTGATTTATTGACTCATGGAATGATGAAATAGTTGATGGATCACAAGATTTTGGATATTACCGCCAACTGTCTTTAACAGTTTGACTTACAATCTTCTCTACTGTCCAGGCAACATGATGGTTATCACGGCTATCCTGCGGTTCCAGCGTCTACAGACTGTCACCAACCTCTTCATTGCATCACTGGCCATCGCTGACCTCATCATGGGTGTGGTTGTGGTCCCCTTTGGTGCCAGCTACATCTTGCTGGGCGCCTGGCACTTCGGGAGCTTCATGTGTGAGCTGTGGACGGCAGCCGATGTGTTATGCGTGACAGCCAGTATTGGGACACTGTGTGTGATCGCTCTAGACCGCTACTTAGCCATCACCTCACCACTCCGCTACCCAACACTGCTAACCAGGTGCCTTCAACAAATTCGTTTGGGGTGTGGTGATTTTAGCTGGAACACGCATGTAAAATAAATGAACAGGAGGGACACCTTTTTCCATAATTATTACTGGAGAGCTTAGAGAAATCAGGACCCCCCCCCCCCCATATGATCACATATCAACCAGTTGATAAATGTGATGCTTATTCTGACTTGTTTATCAGGTGAATTATGTCCTGGATTACCAACATGATCACACCTTTTAAGATTTGATACTCCACATTTTAAAGCTCTTCGCTGATGAAATTCAGTTAAAGTGCTGTGTGGAGATCACAGAGAGTTGAGTCAGTTCATCTGGACACAGCGTTTTGATAAATAAACATGTCCAGATGAACTGATTCAACTCTCAGTTGTTTCCTTACCTGGATTATTGAGGATGCATACAGACGTGTTGTTGGATTTGTTTCAAAACACATTCAGAGAGAGGTCTTAAAGCGAAGTCTCTCATCACAATTAATCAGTTTATAAATCAACACTACACTCTTTTTTTTTTTTTTACAATTATGTGTACTTAACTTGTCATGTCTTTCCTCCGGATACGGACTAGGGGTCGGGCCATCGGGGCAGTCCTCGGGGTATGGGGAGTGGCCTTCCTCATCTCCTTCCTGCCCATCCATATGAAGTGGTGGGTGTCAAAAGAGGAAGAGGCCATCCGCTGCTTGGCCGACGAGTACTGCTGCGACTTCAATACCAATGCACCGTATGCAGTGTCTTCCTCGATTGTGTCTTTCTACTTACCTCTGGTGGTGATGGTGTTCCTGTACAGCCGGGTCTTTCAGGAGGCCCACAAGCAGCTGAAGAAGATCAGGGGGCGGGAAGGCCGCTTCTATCACTTGCATCACACCACACAGATGGACGATCACAATGACCAACATGCAACGGACACATTAAGGATGGGAGGACAAGCGGGAAGTGATGGACAGCAGAACCAGAATCCAACAGGCAGGGACATCACAGTGGGAGAAGGAATAGCAGCAAAGGGAGGCAGAGGAGGAGGAAGGAACAGAGCAAATGAAGGGGCAAACAGAAAACACAACGTAGGAGAGAACAGACAAAAGGCCGAAAAAGGGGAAGGCAAATATTTGGCGACAAAGCGTCAGAAGTTCTGCCTGAAGGACCACAAGGCCGTGAAAACTCTGGGCATCATTATGGGCACCTTCACCCTGTGCTGGTTGCCCTTCTTCATCCTCAACATCCTAATGACCTTCCTCGACCTGGGCAACATTACCTTGCTCTTCAGACTACTCAACTGGCTGGGTTACTCCAATTCGGCCTTTAACCCACTCATCTACTGCCGCAGCCCCGACTTCAGGCATGCCTTTCAGGAAATATTGTGTCTGAGGGGGAAGGGGAACTCAAGATGTGGGAGAGGTAGGAGAGGAGATGACACCTACAGCAAACGCCCGTGCAGGACTACGGAGGGCAAAGAGATGGATCGTGTCATGGGGAGCAACAAGTTGGACCGTCACCGGGGGTCACGGTGGAAAGGCAGTCTAGAAAGCTGCACCCCAGAGAGCTCTCTGTCTCAGGCTCCGCCCACCCCCTCCATTGGGAACCGGGCTATTGAAGTGACCCCACGTTCTCTGTCCGACTGGCAGGCCGACAGCTCCATAAATGGGAGCTCTGAGGGAAATTTGGCTTCTGTTGTTTGACCAGATAGCACAGCACCATTGGACAACAGATAAGGGGGGTCATTGTAACTGACTACGTATTACCTATATGAAATGTGAAATGCCATCATGTTGTCAGCAGGTGTAAGACCTTTGTATCTAAAGCCACTTATGGTGCAGTGAGTATCAAAGAGCCATGTTGAGGACTGATACAAAGACAGTCTTGATAATCTGATCACTCAGGAATGGAGGCGGTTCAAACAGATGTTGTTATAACTGTAACATATTGGCCTGGGAACCAGAAGAATTTGCAAGTGCTAATTAGTACGGCCCTCTCAGTTCATTTCTGATTTCCAAGGTGTTATCAACGGGCACAGACCAAAAAGCCTCTGGATGCAATTGGAGAGATCTGCACCCAAACAGAGCAACGTGACGTAGCGCTTAAGCTTTTACCAAATCCTGTCGGAAGTACAGCAAACACATCTTTCTAAACAACAAAAGCTTTAAATGCAGTTGTTTGTATTCTTTTAGAGAAAAAATACCGTCCATTTTGTTTAATACTGTCATGATAGCGGATTCAACTGACCATTCCACATCAGCAGCAGCCAGCGGCGTTCCTCTGTACGTCAGTCATTTTCCCCCACCCGCATTCTGAGAAGACCCACCCCTAATCTGCCTCTGATTGGTTAACCCTAACCAACGGAGGCAACAAGTACTAGCCAATGAGAGGAAGAGTTCCCGGAATGCGGTTGGGGAAAACAAAAATAAGGCTGTAGTCATTGTATCAAACCCACCCCATATTACATAAAGGGTTGTGATTGGCCCGACCCGGGCCAGGTCGGCTGGAAATTTGTCTGAACGGCAGGGTGGCCAGGTGTGTATGCCAGAACAAATGTAAAACATGAGCTCGCACATTTGTCTGGTTCCCCGGCTAGTAGTTAAAAGAAATGTGTATTTTAAAGACAACGCTCGCATGCACATTCCAAAATGTCCTGTTAATTCATGCATTCAATGAGGAAAATCTGATTGTGGCTGCAGCCTTAAAGGTTTGACAAGTGGGTCACTGGTCAAGTTGTGGATACTCCAACTTCCCAGGCCAGTAGGGTAGAGGGCAAACGTTCACTTTTGTTTACACTTAACAAATACATGGTTTAGATAAGTGGATTAAATTGGACTTGTTCAAACATTTCTGAGGCTTGTATTCTGTTAGGAAGCAATGTTATAGTATCACCATGCCTCAGCTTCTCCCAAATCCACCCAAAGAGTTTAGTTGGCTATTGTTGGCTACAGTTAAAAGCAATCTGTGAACACCCCAATGCATTTTTATCTCTGTTAAGCAATACGGATGGATCCGTGATCCCATAATTCAGTATCAGAATGCCTTTACAGGTCCCTTGAGGGGTCTAACAGTATTTTTATGAGCTCAATTTAAGAAGAAAGTGATGTTAAGTGATGCCAATTAAATGAGAGGATGGGGTCTGCGGTACTGACAGATATCCTCTTCATGCCCAAATAAAATCCCGCGTTCTAAGATACAAAGCACCTCATAAACCTTGCTTCTAACTCACTCACTCCCTGGGCTAACCTTTAGCCTCGCATTAAGGCATCCCATCTATGTAGATTCAGTGGGGGGAATTGCGACTCCTCCTAAAATGTTTGTGAATAAGTGCATCTAAAAATATACGCTGTTGCAAGATGTTTAATTTTTTTTTTGTTTAAAGATTATGATCCTCATTGGTGAGAAAATTGGCAAAATGCATTTTTTCTCCACCCCATCCACTCTTCTCTCTTCACCCCTCCCTTGTACTCTGTCACTTGATATTACCCATGCGATTTTGTTGGAGGTAGGATTTCACAGAAATGCCATTGACAAAGACACAAGTAAAGCCGGGTTCAAATAACCCTAATTTGGCCATGATGACTGATTTTTCAAGGTCATGGAGAGTCTGCACCTGTGTGCGCAAAATGTGGCAGGTCACCGCCGTCAGTCAGCACATGTAATATTGTAGTGTGCGGGGGATTAGGAGTCGCATCCCTCATCTCCCAATCAAGCCTCTGATCAGATGGAGCCGTCACATCCAACATGTTTGATTTTTACAAGTGGAATCTGAAGTCAGAGCTTGTCCGCACGCGTGTGCACCTCTAGGACTGCAGCCCAAACAAGTGTGCTTGTCTGTGACTGTTATCAGTGAAAGTCAGTGATTAAATGTGTGATGCCGAGTCTTTTACCAGTCAGTTATAGACGTCCTCCGTCGCCTTTAACTTGCTCAAACAAGTCAGTGTCTATTTAAACATTTCTATGTGTTTCTGATGTGTCAGCTTGCTTGTCTGGATTGTATAAAAACATGACTCAGACAGGCTAACTTTATGCATTGTGTATCTTAAAAAGTCTAAAGTGTCCAATCAGGATTTGATGTAAATCATGTGTAACGTCGGCTACTCGGTTGAAAATGTGCAGCCAGTACAAGGCCTGCTTCCAATCACAAACTTATGACAAGGATCCTGTATCGCTGGGTTTACGACAAAGTCACACAATGTGTGCGACACCTATTCTCACATCTGTGTTAAAGGAGGCTTTTAAAGGGCTTTTAGGGGAATTTTAAGGAAGCAGCTCGAAGCGACTTGACGGTGTCAACAGGGGACTCGTCAACAACCTCGGGGAAACTACCAAGATGTTTGTGTCAAAGAGGCTCGTTCAGACAGTGAGGGCTTCTCAGCCGCAAACCCAAACACTTGGAGACTTAGAGGAATGCAACTCGAGACACATCTGAATTTCCATAATGATTTCTTTTTGCTCATGGCGGTGCAGAAACGATGTGACATCATGCTTTGCTGACAATCCGCTCCACTGCTATGCTAACGTGAAGTGTACATTAGCAGCAAAAAGAAAACCCATGAACGTACCATCTACTCCAGTCCTGCAGGAGGCACCATGCGGGGTCTCACTTTTCCTGAATTACTTGGGAAGAGCAGTATTGTGCAACACAGGGCAATGGGAGACAGCCAAGACAATTGATTTTTCCAAGCTGGAAAAGGCCGGCACGGGCAAGCAAGTGTTTCTGCTGGCTGGTGCAAATTCACCAGTCAAACATCACCAAATTTCAACCTGGTGCAAAGGCGAAGAGAAGATTTGCCCCCAAAGTGGAAGTGAAGGGCTTTCATTTGCCTTTTCCTGGTTTTCAATTGAAGTGAGTGGAAAGCCAAACGAATTTCTGTGTACATTTGTACTCGTGTGACTGTATCTAAACTCAATCAGCTCTAAACCCATTAAAGCCACTACTTGAATTTCAATGGACAAAAACAAACATTTAGAGAAGCAGAACAATTTACCGCTCCATTCGGCAGTAAATTCAACATTGAAAGGTTTAAACTGCGTCTTTCACTCCAGGGCTGACCTTTAAACGGTGGGTTTCCACTGAGGCTCACTTACAACAACCTCAGGACATAACAATGCTCTTTTTTATGCCTGTTTTTCATGCTGTGTCAGTGTCATAGCTGTTAATCGTTTACGTGTGTGTTTGTGTATCGGATGATATCTGTGGCGAAACCTCATGACTGTCATAGCTTTACTTTCATTCTCTTCTCTCCGTGTTTAAGCTAGCTAGATTGTTGAGCATCCCTGTTTAGTCGCCTTCTAACATGATGTTATATTGTCAGTACTGCTGCTGTGACGTCATCTATCGAGCACGGTTGGGGAGAAACAGATGCAACATCAGGGGACGTCAGTAAATGATAGTAGGGGAAAATACAAAGGGTGGGGCGTCCAGGTAGCGTAGTGGTCTATTCCATTGCCTACCAACACGGGGATCGGTGGTTCGAATCCCCGTGTTACCGCCGGCTTGGTGTCGGGCGTCCCTACAGACACAGTTGGCCGTGTCTGCGGGTGGGAAGCCGGGTGTGGCTATGCATCCTGGTCGCTGCATTAGTGCCTCCTCTGGTCGGTGGGGGCGCCTGTTCAGGGGGGAGGGGCAACTGGGGGGAATAGCGTGATCCTCCCACGCGCTACGTCCCCCTGGCGAAACCCCTCACTGTCAGGGGAAAAGAAGCAGCTGGCGACTCCACACGTGGTAGTCTGGCACGTGGTAGTCTGCAGCCCTCCCTAGAGCAGCGACCGGGATGGTTCAGAAGAGTGGGTTAATTGGCTGGATACAATTGGGGGGGGGGGCAATAACATAAATACAAAGGGTAAATAGCTGCAGTTGACTCCTAGTAAGCAGTCAGATGCCCTGTACCTCAAGTAGTTATAATACCCAGGAATTTGGTTGGGGGAAAGTGAACATAAATTTCATCATCGGATGAGACACACATTTTTGAATAAATTATGAATGACATGGCAGACAGAAATGGGCAGGAGGTGCCACATTTTGACTGCAACCTCCCCAGCCGTGCTATTAATGCATACGGTGTATAGTTACTCAAGTAATGTGTGTTCGGTTACTCCTGATGTCTGAGCCTGAGCGAAGAATTTGAAGGTGAATAATTAGCAGTCTAGTAGATGTGATTTGTCCAGGTATGTTTGTTTGTATGTGTTGTGTTGTGTACAAATAATCTGAATATCGGCCATGTGTATGTCCATGTTGAGCCTTGATACAAGCAATGGTATTCTTGTGTTGGAGCGGGACTTGGATAATATTTCGTTTTGTGCGTGTGCGTGTGCGTGTGTATGCGTGTGTGTCCTTTCTCTTTTATATTGTAACCTGCACAGAGTACCTGACTGATGAGGCTTACGTCACCAGTGTATTCATAGAGTCAGCCCAGTCGCCAATGGCAGGGCTGTGATTGTTTAAGCCTTGTGCACAGATCGTATTGTCCTATGTGGTACATAAACCCCGCCCATTTACCATTTCAAAGAGGATGAAACGGCGTCCGGGTGGCGTGGCAGGGTATTCCGTTGCCTACCAACACGGGGATCGTCGGTACGAATCCCCGTGTTACCCCCGGCTTGGTCGGGCGTCCCTACAGACACCGTGGCTGCGGGTGGGAAGCCGGATGTGGGTGTGTCCTGATCGCTGCACTAGCGCCTCCTTTGGTCGACCGGGGTACCTCTTCAGGAGGGAGGGGGGAATAACGTGATCCTCCCACGCGCTACGTCCCCCTGGCGAAACTCCCCACTGTCAGGTGAAAAGAAGCGGCTGGTGACTCCACGTGTATCGGAGGAGGCACGTGGTAGTCTGCAGCCCCGCCCCCGATCGGCAGAGGGGGCGGAGCAGCGACCGGGACGGCTCAGAAGAGTGGGGTAATTGGCCGAGTACAATTTGGGAGAAAAAGGGGGGGGGGATCCAAAAAAGAAAAAAAAGGGGGGGGTGAAACCATTTCTATGAGGATTTTGGAAATCCTATTTGACCCAGCTTCCATCTTTGCCCACAGGTTTCGATGGTGCAGCTTTCAGGCTGCACAGAAGCTATGAATGTAAACACGTAATGGACACGGCATGTTCGCTTCTGTCTGTAGTTTGTCACACGACATATGTCTGCTGTCCATTTATGTTTTTGTCAACATATGTTGCACTGAAAGGTGGCACGAGTGGGTTGTCCAAAATTATACACGTATGTTTTCATGCTTATATGTGTTGTGTTAAAGCTAAAATGTCACATTGAACATTGTTGGTTGTTTTTTTTGTGTCTGTTTTTTTTGGGACAGGATATTTTTCTACCTCCGCAAGAGAAACATGAGCGTCTCCTCATCTCTGTCAAGACTTGTGGATAAATTATAGTTGTGTGTTTGTGTTTGAATAAAGGAGAGAAATTTGAAATTGTATTGGCTTTGAGTCTTGACTTTGAGACAGTTTTAAGCTCGCACAGTGACAATAATAAAAACACATTTGTATTTATTTGTAGAGGTGTGTGTGTGTGTGTGTGTGTATGTGTGTGTCTGTGTGTGTGTATGATTTTGTATATAATGCAATGTTAAGCACTGGCTAAAACCCTAATAGCTGAGAGTAGGGATACAGAGTACACACACAACCATACGTGTAGATTTTGCGCACGTGTGTGTGTGTGTGTGTGTGTGTGTGTGTGTGTGTGTGTGTGTGTGTGTGTGTGTGTGTGTGTGTGTGTGTGTGTGAGAACGTCAAGGCTGTGATGGGCAACGGCAGGTGCAGGTAGTCACAGTCGCTATAATCAGCCGCTGTTGAGGAAATACAATCAGCTATACCGTCTCAATGCACACATACAGTATGTACATAGCCTGGCACACACAAACACAAATACACAACTTTTTCATTCGCCACCATTTGCATTCGCTGCCGCTGTTTTCTCTCTTTTATTTTGACTGGATTTGTGTGTGCATACGTGCATGCATGTGTGTGTGTGTTAGCCAGCCAGTCTGTCAGG
Organism: Lampris incognitus; assembly: GCF_029633865.1. Lineage (NCBI taxonomy): Eukaryota > Metazoa > Chordata > Actinopteri > Lampriformes > Lampridae > Lampris > Lampris incognitus. The sequence goes on from NC_079218.1 coordinate 42,211,879, forward strand.
CCTGTCATTGTTGTGCGTGTGCATGTTCATGTGTGCGTGTGTGGTCTTGTCGATGTACCATACGGCAATGTACATAATGCGCTTTTAACTGTGTCCCCATGTGTATTGTCCTGCTTCATTACTGAAAAACGTTTGCCAAGTAATAAACAACAACCCTTCATTTTCTCTTGAGAGCCATTAAGGTGAGTTGTGTTTTTGTACATATCATTTTTTTGAATTGAAAAGCTCATCTAAAAGTGGACGGTTTCCTAATTGGCTGGCATGATTCAAAAGTAAAACGCCATAATGTGCAGCGATTAGGACAGCTGGCGATGCAGTAAAAGAGTGTGAAGTAGGAGAGTCCGGTTTTGTCTCCTGAGACCACGTGGACATGCCTCACATGCCATGTGAAGCATGGCATCATATGAGGCCGCATGGTCCCAGGAGTTAAGCCCTCGTACCTGCAGGCGTTCGCCCTGCTCGGTGTCGCCGAGCAGGAAACTGAATCCCTGCAGGGGCCACGGGCGTTAACTATGGCCCCTGCAGGGTATGAAGAAAAAGAAAACTTCAAGCAATCATTATATCCAGATTTCTAAAAAATAAAAATAAAAAAATAAATTGGATAGATTAGATAAAAATAAATATATATAAAATCAGTGAAGGTCTATGCTGTTTTGTCATCAGCTGCATGGAAGAAACTGCCTTCACCTCAGGTTCAGGTGTGGTTATATGACGAGTATTTATTTTCCCCATGCAGCATGGAGAGAAGATACGAACAAATCCTCATCAGACCTCTGTCTCTGAACCAGCCCCTGCAGGGAGTACTTATACTCAGGATTACATTCAGGTCAGCGGTGAAGCCTACATTTGCATAGAGGGCACATCATGGCCATAGATATATATCATGCAGTTAATCCTCCACACCTAGAGAGGTCTTGATCTTATCAGGAACGTCCCTGGTTAGCCACAAAACAGGACCTGCACACCTCTCAGCAAACAACCCCGGTAGTGATACCGAAGCGTTACAAAGGCATGTGTGGGAAGGGGCAAATAAGGGAGGATGGGGCATTTAAATCTATGGTCAGAGAATTTCCTTACCAGTTGGCTGGTCTAAACAACGTGTTGCCAGTGGAATAAAGTAGGCTTCTCTTTTGCATTCTTCCTTTTTCCTGCGGTTTTCAAATATATGGTCTGCTTTTGTCTCTCTCTCTCTCTCTCTCTCTCTCTCTCTCTCTCTCTCTCTCTCACACACACATCTAACTATCCATCCATCCATTATCCAAACCGCTTATCCTACTCAAGGTCACAGGGATGCTGGAGCCTATCCCAGCAGTCATTGGGCGGCAGGCAGGGGGACTCCCTGGACAGCCCGCGCGCGCGCGCACACGCACACACACACACACACACACACACACACACACACACACACACACACACACACACACACACACACACGGACAATTTAGTACAGCCGATTCACCTGACCTACATGTCTTTGGACTGTGGGAGGAAACCCACTCAGACAAGGGGAAGAACATGCAAACTCCACACAGAGAATGACCCGGGATGACCCACCAAGGTTGAACTACCCCGGGGGCTCGAACCCAGGACCTACTCGCTGTGAGGCGACCGGGCTAACCACTGCACCACCGTGCCGCCTATATCTAACTCATATCAGTCAAATCTACAGGAATCCTGTGCCTTAATCCCTGTAAGGATTATTTTTCTAAGAAAGGACATTAAAAGCGATAAGTATGAGTGATTTAACATAGACAAACCCAGCGTTTTGTGTCTTCTCTCCTTCTTTTTGCCCTCCCACCCCGCTAACCCATCAGCAGCCCCATCACCATGAGCACAGAGCCCCCCCCCCCCCCCAAAAAAGAAGATAGCCTGGGTGTGTTTAGCTGATTATGAAGCGTTAGCTGAGATTAGCTAACAGGGAACAGGCAATCGTAGATATCATGGGTGGTCACCCATACTCCCACACACAACAACACACCCATACACAACAACACACACACACACACACACACACACACACACACACACACACACACACACACACACACACACACACACACACACACACACGTGTTGACAGAGAGATGCATGGTAATCCCTGGAGATCGAAACAGAAAGGCCCACGGCTCTCCCTCAGGTGTCCGTTTCTCTGGGCGGATGAAATACATACATGTGCATGCACATGCACATGCACACATATACACATGAACTCTGACACACAAACCCTGACACACAGCTCGTCTTTCATTTACTGTTTAGCTAAACATTCAACGTGTTGCCTAAACATTCATGTTTGGAGTGGTATGGTGATGTATATTTCACTCTATTCTGCTGAGTTGCATTTTGGAATATATATATTGTGTGTGTTTGTGTGTGTGTGTGTGTGTGTGTGTGTGCGCGTGTGTGTATGTGTGTGTGTGTGTGTGTGTTTTTCCAAGTATATATCATAATAGAAAGTTTACAGATTCCTAGCTCTGAGTTGACGTCAGAACTATAACTGACCTTGTATTGCCTACTGCATTCCTGAAAAAGAGAGACAGAGATAGTGAGAGGGGAGGAAGAGAGAGAAAGACAGACAGACAGACAGACAGACAGACAGACAGACAGACAGACAGAGGAAGAGACAGACAGACAGACAGACAGACAGACAGACAGACAGACAGACAGAGGAAGAGAGAGACAGACAGACAGACAGCGCGACAGAGAGAGAGGAAGAGACAGACAGACAGACAGACAGACAGACAGACAGACAGACAGACAGAGCGACAGAGAGAGAGGAAGAGACAGACAGACAGACAGACAGACAGAGATAGAGCGACAGAGATACTGAGAGAGGGAGTGAGCGAGAGAGAGAGAGAATGTACTTCATATTTGCACATCTGTCCTCTGTTACAGACGCTAACAGACACAGAGCAAGGGGGTTTTTGACTAGTCAGCGAACTTCAGAAGTAAATTTTCTGAAACCTATCAAGGAAGTAATATTTGATACACTGACACAGATAAAAGGTTTTGGGGTTTTTTTGGGGGGGGGGGTTCAGATAACATCCCCTACTGTGTAAAACGCTGTATCCAGATGAACTGATAAGACCTTCTTTGATTTTCTTACCTGGATTGAGCATTGCTAAACTGTCCCTAGGTGTGGTGTGTGTGTGTGTGTGTGGGCCCTGTGATGGCCTGGCGGCCTGTCCAGGGTGTCTCCCCGCTTGCCGCCCAGTGACTGCTGGGATAGGCTCCAGCATCCCCGCGACCCTGCAAGCAGGATAAGCGGTTTGGGTAATGGATGGATGGATGGATCATTGAGCATGCATCAAGACGTCCCCTAACGTGGTGCTGTTTAGTTGAAGGGGGGGGGGTCAACTTCAGGCAGTCTAAATCAATTTGGTCACTGACTCATCAGAAATGGAGATGCAGATGAGGCAGAGGGTACATGAAGATGGCGGTGCAAATTCACGTTTGCGGCAGCCTCATCCAGTACCGTCCATGCAGTGTCTTTGTCCACATCTGCGTCTAAATTTGTCTTCGTTTGATGGCTGGGAGAGCTGGTGCTGGATCGGCCGGGGGAGCTTGGTCTGCTGCATCCTGTGGGCCCAGGGACCACGGCCCTGCCTGCAGCTGTGCCTGAAGAGGTAACACCGAGGGTGGTCTGACAGGACGCGGAAGTGGGGCAGGCTAAGCTAACTGCTAGCCCATGCAGACCGGCAGTTCCGATAACACCAACAGTCTGGAGGCCTCGCCTGGCCTTGACTGTGTTTTTAGTGTCACCGTGTAGAGTGCGGGGAGGTGTGTCGAAGGATTCTGGCTGGGAGAGCTGGCGTTGGATCGGCTGACAATCACCCTGGCTGGCGTTCGTTCCCCTGGACAGTGATTTCATTTATTTATTTATTTTTAGTTATTATTAGTATATGTGTTCATTTGGATATGTGTGTTCTTGTAGTTCTTGTCGTTTTTGGATGTGTGTTTTTGTCTTTGTGTTGCACCGCTGTGGGATGGGGGATGTAATGAAAGGACACATGACGTGTGTCTGATTCTGGTTGTGATTGTGATGTTCCACCGGCGGAGTGGCTGTGGCTCTCCTGTTATTGTGCACTGTACCGGTAGTTGTCTGTCTCTAATAATAGAGAGGCAAAAAGGTTAACAGCAGAGTTCAGCTGAAGTCACCTTCTTCCTTCGTCCTTACGCAATATGTGTGCACGTGTGTGTGCGCGCATGTGTGTGTGCATGATTTATTGTGAAAGTGTGTATTTATGTGTGTAAATGCAGGCATGTGGAATGTGTTAGTGCGGGGTAGGCCGCTGTGCATGACTGTGTGTGTGAGTGTTTGGGCAGGGGTATCACGTGTTTGTTTACGTGTTAAGTTGTTTGTGTGATGGGGGTTTATGTGTGTATGTTTGGGTGTGCGTTTGTTTGTTTGCAAATGTGTAAGTGAGGCACAAGGTTTTATGGGCTGGGTCATCTGCACGTCTGGCATGTGGCTGCGGTTGTGTGCCTGTGTGTGTAGGCGTGTGTTGCCGGCTGGGTGGATGTGAGTGGAAGTGTGCTCCTCTACAGTGGATCGGTGTTTAAACTCACGTATTACATAATGGTTCTCCACCCTTGGGTCAGACACATGAGAGCAATGGAGTACGAAGCCCCTGCTGAACCACAGACCCCGGCAAAGAGCTGCTTCATTCTGCACGTTTCACGTGTTTTACAAACAGGCGGACCTGATGTTTCTGTTTCACGTGTTTTACAAACAGGCGGACCTGATGTTTCTATGTTTCATGTGTTTTACAAACAGGTGGACCAGATGTTTCTGTTTCATGTGTTTTACAAACAGGCGGACCTGATGTTTCTGTTTCACGTGTTTTACAAACAGGCGGACCTGATGTTTCTATGTTTCATGTGTTTTACAAACAGGCGGACCTGATGTTTCTGTTTCATGTGTTTTACAAACAGGCGGACCTGATGTTTCTATGTTTCACGTGTTTTACAAACAGGCGGACCTGATGTTTCTATGTTTCACGTGTTTTACAAACAGGCGGACCTGATGTTTCTATGTTTCATGTGTTTTACATAAGTTTACTGGACGGATGGATTACCCTCATTACTCCTCGTGTGTCTGTTATTGTTTTGGGTTTTTTACCTGACTGCACAACAAATTTCCCAACCAGACCAAAAAATATTGCTTGACTGTAAGAAAGAAAGAAGGAGAAAGCAAGAGAAATAGAAAGATATAAAGAACAAAAGAGAAGGAAAGAAAGAAAGCTAGAAAGAAAAAGAAAGAAGAAAGAAAGAAAGAAGAAAAAGAAAGAACGAAAGAAAAAGAAAGAAAGAATGAAAAGAAAGAAGAAAGAAAGAACAAAAAGAAAGAACCTAGAGAGAAAAAGAAAGAACCTAGAGAGAAAAAGAAAGAAAGAAAGAACGAACGAAAGAACGAACGAACGAAAGAAAGAAAGAAAGAAAGAAAGAAAGAAAGAAAGAAAGAAAGAAAGAAAGAACCTAGAGAGAAAAAGAAAGAACCTAGAAAGAAAAAAGAAAGAAAAAAGAAAGAAAGAACGAACGAACGAAAGAAAGAAAGAAAGAAAGAAAGAAAGAAAGAAAGAAAGAAAGAAAGAAAGAAAGAAAGAAAGACAAAGAGAGCTAGAAAGAAAGACAGACAGACAGACAATGACGGAGGTGTGTTGAGTGCTGGGTGAGGTGGTGGTAGACCAGAGCTGATGGAGAATATTCTGGATGTCCATCCAGCAGCTTCAGCCAGTACAAACACTGTCAGCTCCAGCGGTGATGTATAGAATCAGAATCATGTTTACTGGCCATGTGGGTTTGCACTACATGGAATTGGACTGCGGTTTCGTGGCTCTCTCAGTGTACTTCACATAGAATAACAACACTACCACACAACACAACACTCTTCAGATACACACAAGGACTGACTTATACGCAGGTGAAATGAGAGGTGGTAAAGTGCAGTGGTGCAGGGAATATATCAGAGATGCTGCAATAGATGTCAGCAGGTTACTGACATACATGCCTGAGGTAGATGGACATGACAGAGTACCAGTATACGTGCAGTGTACAGTACAATATATACAACATGGCTGGATTTATTTGACAATTTGAAGTGTTCATCTGGATGAGCCCGTGGAAAGAAACTGTTTTTCTTTCTGGTTGTTTTGGGTACAGTGCTCTGTAGCGCCTACCAGAGGGGAGGAGTTGGAACAGGTTGTGACCAGGGTGTGATGAGTCTGCAGTGATGTTGTCTGCCCGTTTCCTGAGTCTGGAGGTGTGTGAGTCCTGAATGGAGGGCAGGTTGGCACCAGTGATTATCTCTGCAGACCTAACTGTCCGTTGTAGTCTGTCCCTGTCCTGTTTGGTGGCCGATCCAAGCCAGACAGAGATGGATGTGCAGAGGACAGACTGGATTATTGAGTGTAGAACTGAGTCAACAGTTCCCGAGGCAGGTTGAACTTCTTCAGCTGGCGGAAGAAGTACATCCTCTGCTGGAAAGTAGTATCTCATCTCCATATTGACTAGCTGTTGAAACATATATATGGGTAGCAATACACATCCCCTTAGTAAACGCAAACTCGACTGTGAGCCGAGTGTGCAGTTCCTATATTTTGAGAGACGACAACATATCTACCTACAATACCGAGCATGAGGATCTGTGTGAGTGTGTCTATTGCTCTGGCGCCTGTCAGTTTTACTGTCACATACATGTGCCACATGCTAAGCTTTGCTAGGCTTTGTGGCTGGGCAAAAAAACCACTGTTTGCTTCCCAGCATGTTTTGCAACACATTCTCATCATTGGGGAGTTGTGATTGAATATAAGCCTTTCATAATGGGTGGATTGGGTTCAAGCTGTGGCCCTGTGTGATGGCCTGGCGGCCTGTCCAGGGTGTCTCCCCGCCTGCCGCCCAGTGAATGCTGGGATAGGCTCCAGCATCCCCGCGACCCTGAGAGCAGGATAAGCGGTTCGGATAATGGATGGATGGATGGTTCAAGCTATTGAAGTTATTATTAGAGAAGTTATTCCGCCATCTTGAAAAAATACACGACGCTAGATCAACAGCTCATGTGGAAATGGATGTGTTGGAGGTTTTTCATTGTGTATTTGGACCTACGGAAAGGATTACGGGCGTCCGGGCAGCGTAGCGGCCTATTCCGTTGCATACCAACACGGGGATCGCTGGTTCAAATCCCCGTGTTACCTCCGGCTTGGTCAGGCATCCCTACAGACACAATTGGCCGTGTCTGCGGGTGGGAAGCCCGATGTGGGTATGTATCCTGGTCGCTGCACTAGCGCCTCCTCTGGTCGGCCGGGGCGTCTGTTCAGGGGGAGGGAGGGGGAACTGGGGGGAATAGCGTGATCCTCCCACGCGTTACGTCCTCCTGGCGAAACTCCTCACTGTCAGGAGAAAAGAAGTGGCTGGCGACTCCACATGTATCGGAAGAGGCATGTGGTAGTCTGCAGCCCTCCCCGGATTGGCAGAGGGGGGTGGAGCAGCGACCGGGACGGCCTCAGAGAGCGGGGTGATTGGCCAAGTACAATTGGGGAGAGAAAAAAATTAAAGACCTCACACTGTACAGGAATATTTAATGGGCTGGGTAAAGAGCAATGGAAACAGGGAGGGGCGGCCTGTGCTGCCTGGTGCCGTGTCCCCTGGGCTGCACCCTAAACGGCTCAGGTTTGTGCAGGGAGGGAGGGTCATCTGTGAAAGACTCCAGATGTCACACGCTGTACAAACAGCAGCCGTGCCTGCAGGTCCTCACAAGCGTCCCTGTGCCAGAAGTGGAGGTGAAACCCCAGGTAGCCTCCTTTACACAACCCCTCCACTGACGTTCAGCCCAAGAGGAGTCCCTCTGATTCTGTATATGGTATTTGGGGCCCAGCTTTCGAAGCCAAACACGCCATAGCCAAGGGCTGCTAAGCTCTCCAGACAGTCTACAGGGACAAATTAGGTGACGCGCATCTATACGTTACCCGAGGAGGAACAGAGGTACCACCACCACCACCTCCGATAAAGCCACAGCTCTTTTTAACCATAGTTGGTAAAAGAGACATTGTTCTGCATGTCATGTTTTTCAAAGACAGTAGTAATCATTATTATTGTTATGATTAATTTGAGTAAAAGTTAGGGGTTTTTTTATATACAAATTGCATGGTTGAGCATGTTGCCTTTATAAGCACATAATTGAATGGGACCTTAGGATTGTGCCCAGCAAACAAAATAAACACAATAAGTCATAAAAGCCCAAAGAGTGGTATTTTGGAGCCCATGTTTGGTACAGAACCACCTTGTTTGATAGGAGGTTATGTACAGTGCACACCTGCGTGTATGGGGGGGGGGGGGGATTGTCTGGATGAGAGGGCACACGGAAGAGAACTGAAATAAGTTTAAATAGCTGTCATAACATAGTGGACCGCTGTAGCTGTTGGCTCATACCATGCCAATATTTCACAATTCTTGCTCGCAGTGGAACCAGACACACTATTAAGAAACCCTCGGATGCTGCAAGTCCATGTGTCTGGTTGCGTGTGTGACCGCATGTGTGTGTGTGTGCACAAAAAAGGCTTGTAACACCTGACCATATTAGCTGGGTTAACAGGTCATTGCCGTTGCCAGTAGTGTTCCCTGCTAACATATGGAATCATGCTAGCTAGCTGGGCAGCCGCCCTGGCGATCTTGTGTGTGTGTGTGTGTGTGTGTGTGTGTGTGTGTGTGTGTGTGTGTGTGTGTGTGTGTGTGTGTGTGTGTGTGTGTGTGTGTGTGTGTGTGTGTGTGTGTGTGTGTGTGTGTGATGGCCTGGCGACCTGTCCAGGGTGTCTCCCTGCCTGCCGCCCAATGACTGCTGGGATAGGCTCCAGCATCCCCACGACGCTGAGTAGGATCAGCGGTTAGGATAATGGATGGATGGATGGATGGATGGATGGATGGATGGATGGATGGATGGATGGATGGATGGATGGCTGTTATTCTTATTTAACCAGATTGCTGTTTTTCATCAGCATTTTTCTCATGGCTCATGTATTGCTAACATGTGGCCTGGTTGTGCTTTGGCAATACAACATGCATCATTTCAGTCATGCAAATAAAGTAAACTGAACTGATTTCCACCAAACTAAACTGACTGAAATCAGAGATCCGAAAATTACAAGAAAGCCGACGAAGAACCTGAGAGAGCCACGTTTATCCTATCTGGAACATCCAGATATTATTAAACTGGTAATCTCAAGGGCGATTTGGCCTAATCCCTCTCTCTCTCTCTCTCTCTCTCTCTCTCTCTCTCTCTCTCTCTCTCTCTCTCTCTCTCTCTCTCTCTCTCTCTCTCTCTCTCTCTCTCTCTCTCTCTCTCTCTCTCTCTCTCTCTCTCTCTCTCTCATTGTTCCTGATCTGGTACAATGGGGGTAAATGTTCTTAATGTGAGTCTGCATGTGCTTAAGGGTACGGCCATGTACCGTATGATGGGGAAAACCCTGAACACAGAAAATGTGAAGTGGTCGGGCTGATACACCCTGGAGAGCCCAGCTGGGCCTTGGGGAGAGAGTGTGAAGCCGGTCTGGAGGGTTTTATACAATCCACCCTTGATTAAAAAAGCTGGTGGTCTGCAGTGGAGGGGGGGGGGGGGTTCTTGCATGGCACAGTGGCGGTCAGTGCCTCTGTTTCTGTGTTAGACCCTCATGTGAATGACAACTGCCCCTACTGTGCCCGGAGAGAAACCGCTTTTCATTGGGGTTTTTTAGGAGGTGTGAGGCGGACACCCCTGTTTCTGCTATCAGAACATTTATTTAGATTATCTGGGGGAAGTTTTTGCCAACAGAAATGTATTTTTGGTTTCAAATATAACCAGCAGGGCAGGCAAAAATGGCTTGAGGAGTCTGTACAAGGTGGTGTTGAAGTGTTGCTTAGCAGCATGGTCAAGGCCTTGGGATAAGGGTAGGTTTTAATGATGCCAAGGCAGTGAGGGATCTGGACACCTTCACAGCCATGTGGTGTTATAGAGGGGTGCTGGGTTCAGCCATTATTATTACTGGGGTTGTTAAAAGATGCATGCTGACTGTGTGTTTGTAGTTTGACAAATATTGTTTATATCGTTGAAAAGATTTCCGATCTGTTTTTTTGATCATTTTTTTTGTTAAAGACTTTTTAAAAATACAAAAAATTATCTCTCTTCCTTTATTGCCCTCTCTCTTTCTCTGTCTCTTTTAGCTCTCCCCCTCTCTTTTTCTCAACTCAATTCAATATGTGCTTTATTGGCACGACATACGTTTGTGTACACACTGCCAAAGCATGTAAAACAACAACAACACAACACAACAATGATTATAATAATAACAGCGACAACAACAATGATTATGATATCGAACAAATCTCTTTCTCTTTCTTTATTGCTCTCTCGCTCTCTTTCTCTCACTCTTTCTCTCTTTCTTTATTGCTCTCTCTATGTCTCTCTTTCTCCCTCTATCTCTCTCTTTCTTTGTTGCTCTCTCTTTCTCGATCTCTATCTATCTCTTTCTTTCTGTATTGCTCTCTCTCTTTCTCTCTCTTGATCTCTCTTTCTCTCTCTCTCGCTCTCTTTCTTTATTGCTCTCTTTCTCATTATCTCTCTTTCTTTCTCTCTCTTTAGCTCTCTCTTTTTATTGTCTCTCTCTCTCTCTCAGTCTCAACTGATATGTGAATGGGTTGTGTGATGGAAAATGAAGTCTTTATTGGACAGGTTAATGTGACGGAGTGACCCTTGTTCATATTGTTAAAAAGATCTCCTGTTAAAGTCTGTTTCTTGTTAAATGAAGACTTGTTTTAAAATTCAACTCTCTCTCTCTCTCCCTGTCTGTCTGTCCCTTCTCCCAGTCGCTCTACATGCTAGTGGGGAAGCGGGTGACAGAGGAGAGTGGGTGGGAGGTTGCTGAAGATCCTAAAGAAAAGGCAGGTAATAGTAAATCGATTGAAGGACAGCCAGCCCCCCCCCCACACACACACACACACATCCTGTTAGTCCTTCTCTCAGTCAACTGGGTGAGAATAACTTTAAAGCTCATTAACAGCCTGTCCCCTCCGGGCATTATCAGACCCATTCTGCGGTTTTAGGGTCTGTGCTGAGGGTTGAGGGTATGTGACAGATTACGGCTAACAATAAATCAATATAACCCCTATCAGCCCTACCTTCCACACAGATGGGACAGTTGGACATCTCCAAATAGCGCGACGACTGAAGGCACCGTCTGATAGATAAAAGGGCAGGTGTGAAGCTGTAGGCTTTTGGCACACAGCTAGGGTCAGACAGTAAATCAATGACAAGCCTATTAACTCTGTGTCAACTGTTACCTAGACGGGAGGGTGAGCGATGGGAGATGAAGGACCGGTAGCCGACAGAGAAAGAGGGGAAACAGATCGGCGTTTGGGGTGAGGGGGTGCAGGGGATAAGATGGGAAGGCCAGAAAAAAAAACACAAGGGGAAAATAGCCCAAGGTTTATCAAGAAGAGCCTCCTGCGCGGGTCTGTGAGGAGCATTTACTGTGTTGGTCAATACTCCGAGAAGGTCAGAACAGCCCAAACGATTTCTGGCTCTGTCACTTTGGTGCGTTTTTGTGCTTTCGTGGTTGGGAAGAGAGGGGTTTGTGTGGGCTGCAACACAAGTTTACACCAGTAACAACACATGGCATGGACACATGCACATACGTGTTCGCACATTCAAGTGCATACGTGCACACACAGACACGCTCAGATACACACACAACAAATGTGTTTGCACATGCAGACACAAATTTGTGTACACACACGCACACATGCACACACACACACCACTAACAACAACAGCAACAGAGAAACATCACACATAGATAGACAGATAGACAGAGAGAGATGCATACATACAGATAGATAATGTTTATACACGCACACTTAAACACAGTTGTTTTGTTTTTGTCAAGTTTTCACGGTGTTACTCAAACTCTCTATTGCCATCTACTGGTAGAAAATGATAACGTCACCTTGGAGTTGATTAAATATGGAATCTGGAACGGTATCTTGCAGGCATTTGAGTCACTCCACAAGTAGTCATGTGTTTTAAAAGACACAAACGTGTTGTCTCAAACTAAGCACATGAATGTGTTGTGCGCCAATACATATCCTTTTCTGGGTGTCGGGCATGATGAGCTACTCTGGGACTGCTTAAACCCCCCCCCTTCAATTAACTTTGTACATTTTTTCCCTGTTGGGCTAAATAAAATCACAACAGGTCACGTATTTTAAAAAGCAGTAAACTGCTACTGTTTTGCAGATAGGAATGGCATTGTGCAAAAACACTAACAGCAGATAGAAACCATTCCAGCTTTCTGTTACGGGAACTACCCACATGGAGGGAAGGTGTTTTGAGGTTTTCAAGTCTTTGAACATGATGACCCGAATATATTTGATTTCTAGGCTACGTCAGAAAACCTTTGTCTAAGCCACAGCTTGGGAATGTGTGCAGCAGAGAGAGAGAGAGAGAGAGAGAGAGAGAGAGAGAGAGAGAGAGAGAGAGAGAGAGAGAGAGAGAGAGAGAGAGAACCCTTGAAAAGTCAGGTCTAAATTACATTTAATGGCTGCACCATACTCACGTAGATTAATTGAGAGACTTTGAAATTGTTTGTCATTTTTGATTCCTCTTGTTCCTCAAAATTGCAGAAATCATGTTACCTTACACAGACAAGTAGAGTGCAGTCGTGCACACAGTCATCATATAGGCACAGGCCCCTATCAGCAACCCAAAATGGTGTTTCTGTAAAAAAAAAATCTATCTAAAAATCTAAATCTTGTTAGGTCGAATAGTAATCAATTTATTATTTTTGTTACCATTACATTACATCATGCAGATAAGCATGAAATCAAACCCGGGTATCTGAGCGTACGCTGTACTCGTTTGATTCAACAGGCTTTTTTTTTTTGGCGCATGTTGGCGTCAAATAATTGTAATTCCAGACCGCAGTTTTTGTAAAGCGACTCCTGTTATTTGCGCGCGCGCACGTGTGTGTGCGCGTGTGCGTGTCATATTACATGAAAGTCTCCAACCCTAAAGATAGCAGCCAGGCGGGGCTGTCCTCGCATCCAGGTGTAACACTGCTGCACTTGGCCACGGAAATACACGGTGTAGAATAAAGGGCACATTACAGTAGAATGGAATTGAATGGAATGGAATCGGGGTGGAATAAGTGCAAAAATCCGTTTTCAGTAAAATTTAGACATATTTGGCAGTTGACGCTTTGACTTTGCCGAGTTGAGATTTAAACGTGTTGTCCAGTAAGTCGGTCCACTGGTCACGCAGCAACATAGGACGGGTGTGTGTGAGGTGTCCTTTTTTTTCTGTTAATCTGGATCACCGTTATTCCGGTTTTCCTTTCTCTCTTTCCCTCTCACGCAATTTTCTATCGGTCACCTTCTACTGATGCTGATGCTGGTGATGATGATGATGATGATGATGTGAGCTCGCTCTCTCCGCCTTTCCCACCGACGATGCCCGCGCACCGTCAATCGGGGGGGGGGGAGTGGAGGAAAGAAGGAAGGAAAGAAGGAAGGAAGGAAGGAAACTAGGAAGAGGGCAGAAAGAAAAACAAGAGAGGGGCTAGCTGCGGGCCGGGGGTAGCGAGTCGAGGCTGCGCAGCTGAAACATCCATGGGTGGCTGTGTCGGGAGCCACCACGATTCCTCAGGCAGCTTAAATGAGAACTCAGACGGCACCGGAGGTAGGACAGGCCGAAGTGAAGACGCGTGGTGGTTTTCTCTCCATCTGTCTGTCTCTCTGTCCGTCTCTCTCTCTCTCTCTCTCTCTCTCTCTCTCTCTCTCTCTCTCTCTCTCTATCTATCTGTCTTGTCACACTCTGTCTGTGTACGTGTTTGCCGAGGTCCCCCCTTTAATTGATGCCGCCCCATCTCACGTCGAGACGGGCGGGCAGATGGGAACGGGAGCCCGCTCGCCCCTCTCCGCGGGGCCTTATGCAAAGAATGACGCCACGTCTGCCCGTTATTTCATTAACTTGTTTATCTCAACCTGCCGCCTGTCTCTCTCTCTCTCTCTCTCTCTCTCTCTCTCTCTCTCTCTCTCTCTCTCTCTCTCTCTCTCTCTGCCTCTCTCTCTTTGTTCATTCTTCGTCAGGACGTTTTGTCCACAGACATGTATTACCCGGCTAGCGAGCCTGCCAGTCCCAGCCTAGCAGTTAGCGTGCTAGCTTTGCTCTGACGAAAATATCGAGGTAGATGACGATCTAGCTAGCTAGCTAGCTAAGATAGATATCTGCACGAGTCACAGACAGCGGCGGCATGTAGGAGCACAAACGCACTCAATGGATGACGGGATGCGGATTCGCCAACAGCTTTGCCGGCCACTTATAAGCTGCTAGCTAACAGCGGCGCGTGTTTTCCTATCGATTTGTTTTCTTAAACGAGGCGGAGCGGCGCGTCTCGTGTCCGCAGCCGCAGAGGCGAAACTTAACTTTTAACATGACATCGTCCCGTGTAAAACGTTCAATAATGATCTTTCACGCTCGTAAAGGACGTTTTTAACAAGTCTGCCATACTGCCACTGACCGCGTTTCCACTCGTGTCGGCGCATAAAGGAAGAGAACAGGCTTGTTGTACCGAGGTGAGGCGGGGGGGGGGGGGTTCTGCCGCGAGCGCGGTAGATAATGACAGACAGCCGTGGGACGTCAGCACTGAACGAAAAAGCGCCGGAGAGCCTCGTTTTGAGAATAACGCCGTTGTGCTTGACGGCGTTTGGCTGCTGGACTGTGAAGGGGGCCGGGGGAGGTGTCTGTTTTGTAAGATGTGGAGAGGTGCTGCGCGTAAACGGTGAAACCCAGTGGATGCAGAGATACGTGAACCTGCTTCCCCCGCCTGTCTCATCCTGCGGCACTGTCAACTTTCCCTGGCTTTTGTTAGTCTGTTTCTCAAGAGTTTCTACCCGTCTGCCTTCTAGTGTTCCCCACCTTGTTCCCATGACACAAACTGGACCTGCAAACCCCCATAGCTTTGCAGCAGTATGGGTCCTAACCGGTGACGTTGTAGTGCTATAGCCAAGATAGGTGTGTAACTGCTAGGACGGCCTGCCTTTATTTACAGAGACTATATCAGTGTTTCTCAACCCAGTCCTCAAGGAACCCCTATCCTGCATATTGTCTTTGCAACCCTGAATAGGTACCTGTTTGTAGTTATTCAACCAATCAGCAATGAATTTTGTCAGATGTTGCACACCTTGCATAACTAAGTGCTGCGAGATGATTGGTCGAGTAAGTACAAGCAGGGCTGCCTATGCAGGGCTACAATGAAAATCTGCAGGATAGGGGTTCCTTGAGGACTGGGTTGAGAAACACTGCTCTATATGATCCTAGACCACACTTTTGTTAATGCCAAGTCTCTGTTTTCACGTGTCAAAGTAAGAATAATAAACTTTATATCACACCTTTCTGAACAACATTGCAAGGTGCCGTACACAACAGGATAAAAATAATGCACATAGTCGAGATAAAACAACAAAATACAATAAAAATATAGGCCATGATGCCAGATCCGCTCCACACACCAACAATTGTTTTGCAGAGTAGTTACAGTGTATTACTTTCTCTCTTCTCAGCATAAATATTGCTTGACATAGCTAGGTTGATCTCATGGACTTGCAGAATCACAGGTTATCTGGGGGAGTAGGTGAGTATAGAAAAGAGCAAGCAGAGAAGTCAGAAATAGAGTCAAGAAGTCTGCAAAGCATGCACACAGCGAGACGAGAAGATGTGCAAGAACAGACAGGCAATTTACTTTCTACTTTATATCAATTTAGGTTGAAAGTCATTTGGATTCTTAGCATACAGTCAGATTTGCCATAAGGCCAAATGCTCGCAGGAGAAAGGTAAGTTAAAGAAGACAGTCAGCAGTTAGTTGTAGTCTGTTGACTAGAAACAATCACTTGCAGGTGGTGTCATTCGATCAGTGTCGTGATCAGCGCACATGTGCAGCTCGGCAGGTGTAACACAATACTTTGATCAGCTGGTCTTTCACTGTGTTTCTCACTCACACACACACACCTATATCATGGTATCCTGTACTTCTGTCCCCTTCTTCAGGGATCCAGATGATGTTGTTCATTAGCTATTCTGCTGGAGATGGAGCACAATTAGATAGCAAAACTTTTACCTGGCATTTTTATATGGCAGTACATGTTCACTGACTCTGTTCTGCAGTTTTCATCAGTCCTTATGTGTATGCGGGCATTTGTGTGTGCCTGTGTGTGTGTGTTTGCATGTATTGGTGTGTACATACTTGTTTGATGGTACAGGCCCATGTGTTTGGTGTCAGTTGGGTTTAGCTGTATTGTTTTGTTAGCGATGAAGACTGTCTTGTGTGTGTCTTGTTCTCTCTATCCTGCTGTTCTTCTGTCTCCTCTTAAATCACTTTCTCTTTCCTTTTCCCTCTCTCTCCTTCTGCTCCTTTTTTCTTCCCTTCCTCCTCTCTTAATTTTATACTCCTTTTACTTGTGCCTCATCTATCTATCTATCTATCTATCTATCTATCTATCTATCTATCTATCTATCTATCTATCTATCTATCTATCTATCTATCTATCTAGCTCGGTTTTAATGCTGTGGTCTCCTCCTCTTCTTCCTCCTCAGTGGCTCTAGGGCGTAACCAGCCCCTGAAGCGAGAGCGGCCTAAATGGAAGAGTGACTACCCTATGACTGAAGGCCAGCTGCGCAGCAAGAGAGATGAGTTCTGGGATACGGCACCAGCATTTGAGGGCCGGAAGGAGATCTGGGATGCATTGCGGGCCGCAGCCAGCGCCTTCGAGAGCAACGACCACCTGCTGGCCCAGGCGATCCTTGATGGGGCCAGCATCACACTGCCCCATGGTAACCACGGTTTTTATACACACTGCAGTGCAGGTAGTAGACCTTGGTCAAACAATACTGACAAATACTCTTCCCATTTTTTGTACCAAATGGGAGGAGTATGCCGCATACAGTGAATCCCATAAAGTTAGGACATCGCTGGGAAAGATTCAGTTGGTTATTCTGCATGCTTTTTTTTGTGTGGTCAACATCCTACCTCATCCTGGAATAGCCCTGATCTGACAACCACTCCCCAATCTGTGGCTCTTTTAAGTGTAGTTAAACAAACCCTAAGAATGATTTGTTAGTACTATTTGACCCAGGCCTGATAGAAATTGCCACCAGCCAGCAACTTTCCCACTCTTGCCACTGTGGGATGCATACTTTGTGAGCTGTACACATCAGCTGTAAAGTACACGATGCCTTTGGATTCCAACAAGACAGAAAATGGTGAGAGGACTGAAACACCCCTTGGAAGTGTGCTGTACAGATATCCCACTTGTTCAGAACACGAGAGGTTCAAAAATGGTCAGACATCAATGTTTTCTGAAATGGAAAGTTGCAGGGTTGCAAACTTGAGAATTAATTTCTTTTGTGGGGTTTTCTTAGCCATCTGCTGTCATTTTAGCTAATCTGCATTTTCTTCTTTTCCACTTTATATACTATGGTGTGCTGTACTGTACTATTGTATTTAATTCAATACTTACAGTATCATACTTCATTGTACTGCACCACACCATGTTACATTGTTCTACACTCTACTATGTTAAACTAAATTCTAAATTATATCCCATGTGACCTAGCTCAAACTCAGCCTGAACGTGCAAATTATTTCATTTAATTGCTACGAGGATTGGAATGGGATTTCATTGCCCGACTGATTAATCCCCAAACATCCTGTTGGCTTTCAGTGAAGAGTTTCAAGTTATGGTCTCCCTCCTTTTGTGATCAGTGACTGCATTCTCTGTTTAGCCACTAGAAGAAGTGGCGACATAAGCGTCATGTTGGGGTCATACTTGGAAAGCAATTGCTGCACGCTAGCATTTTAGTACTGTATCTGTTATGACCAAAATAATAACTTTCTATGCCTTTTGAGATGCTATGGGATGAATTGATGTAACTCAAGACAATATTGCGAGGGAAGGTGCCCACTTGTTAAAGCCATGACACGTCTACACAAATGGGCTCAGCACTCTAATAGCCAGTTTATATAGTTTAATAAATGATGCTACCTGTGAGATGGGCCAGTAGGTCGGTAATGATACAGCTTAATAGTCTCTAAGTTAACTGCTAACAGGTTAGCACATTTGGTTTGGATCAAATGTGCCAAAAGGTTAGCACATTTGATTGGGACCAAATCATCAAATTGTCTGAATAAGTCTTCAGTGTCAGTGCTCACTGTGGAGTGCAGCATGAGAATTGTTACACGATCCTTTGTAATGGTAAACAGTATATAGTGCATGTGTAATCAAACTCAGAAATTCCTCATTCATGTGTCACCAGTGTCTCCTCCTGCTGTTTCACTCCTGGTTCGGCCAGGTCAAACCAGAGCCAGCTGAGCTGCAGCTGTGGATTCCGCAGGTCTTATGTCACCGCCTTGCTGGTCCAGTGCTCCAACGCGAGGCACAGTCAGACCCGTCTCATATGTTCAGTTTCTGTTTGGGTTTACATGTATAGCATCAAGTTCAGAGTGAAGTTGCTTTGGTAGATCAACCAGTTGATAGCGACCCACAATTTGTTCACAGTTTTGATTTCCATAGGCTCACACACAGGTAAATGTATTGAAATGGGACCAAGAGTAGACCATTGAGATGTTGTTCAGTCTGTAACGCTGATGTGTGTGTGTTTGTGTGTAGTTTGATGTCAAACCTGTTCTGCCATTCTAAAAGTAGACATAATACTTGATGGCATTGATCGTAAGGACATATCTGGCCCAGTTGGTGTTGTTTTTTTAGTCAGATAATGTCCGTCTACACTAGATGGCTTGAACATTGCCTAACCTCTCAAGTTGAACTGTTGGGTGGAGTTGTTTGGACAAACAGGACTCTCCCTCCGCCACTCTGTCTTGTTAGAGCTGTTTTTCAGAATTTTACTGGATCTTTGGCATCATAAACACAGCTCCAGTGCAATTTCAAATGGACATGTCCAGACGGATTTTTTTTCCCTCCAGTAATTTGTGTTATACTGATCCCTTCCCTGTCTGCTTGTGGCATGCTTTTCATTAGCGATGCTCCAATTGATTGGCCCATTTTTAACTGTATATAATTAGATTAGAGACCCACCTGAATGCCAATCCCCCAAACGGATATTGTGAAGCAGAAATTGGGAGCTGTATGAATTAGATGTTGGCTTTCATGCTGCCTGATGGATTTTATTTCACCTGCTGCTACCACTGACAAATAGATTGGTTAAATATGTTGTATCAGTCCCGAGAGCTTTTTCTTTATGCAATAACTCAATTTAAAATATTCGTGCTGCTGATGAATGTGAAACACCTTATTGAATTTATTGGCATTAAACCAGCTGAGCTCCACAGCCCATGAAACCCAGGTTGTGCTGTTAGCAATAGTAACATGCTAGGCCTGGAAATTATTTTTTTTTCCTACCATCCTAGTATTGTCTGGAACTCTGAAGTCAATTGCTTCAAGCTCAAATGTTGCTCTGAAGTAGTAAATCACTTGTTATACTACTTGTATTACTACAACTGCCGAACATTTGCCAGAGTATTACCAGCTTCTGCGGTTGCATGGTGGATGCAAAAGTGATATAATCCCAGTGAGCAAGACTCAATTGCAACCATGTCAGTTCTTAATATTTTGTTGTCTGGTTTATGCAGTCAGGATTATAGATTGCTTGATGCAGGAATATTCTTTTGTGCCGGGATCATCTCAAAAGACATGTTCAATCATCCTGAGTAAAAAAAAATTTGCCAGCCCTGGGGTTATGGGGATGATAAAATAATTTGAGCCCTGTATACACTGTCCAAGTGTCCTTGAACAAGACCTCTGACCCTGTATCTGCTGGCTTACCCCAAGGCACATAGGATGAGACAAAATAGTTAAAGATGAATGTGTTATGACTTTTGGTTTCTGATCTTATTGCTGTGCAAAGTAAAAATGAATTGATCATGGATCTGGGTGGCATGATGGCTCAGTTGTTAGCGCTTTTGCCTCACAGCAAGAAGGTCCTGGGTTAGAACCCTGGGGTTGTCCAACATTGGGGGTCATCCCAGGTTGTCCTCTGTGTGGAGTTTGCATGTTCTCCCCATGTCAGCGGTGGGTTTTCTCCGGGTGCTTCGGTTTCCCCCACCATCAAAAAGACATGCATGTTAGGGTTAATACTGCTGTCTGTGCCCCTGGCCAAGGCATGGCAAGACGAACTGGAGTTGGTCCCCGGGCGCTGCACGGCGGCTGCCCACTGCTCCTAGCTACACAGTTAGGATGGTTTAAATGCAGAGAAAGAATTTCCCCATGGGGATTAATAAAGTAGTAAAAAAATCTCTCTAGTCCAACTGTGGATTGACTTTTAATGATGGTGGGGACTTTTTTCATGCATAGCCTCCCATCGCCTCTAACAAAATGACAACTTGAGTCACTGCATCAGGCCAGCGAAGTATTTGTCTCGTAAGCAGTGGAAAAAACAAAAAATGTTGGCCAGTCTTTTTCACACATCTGCGTCCTTTTTTAGGTGAGTTTCACCCTAAGGAAGAGGTGATCCACCCAAACTGCTATGTAATGAGGTAATTGATATAATAAGTGATGGTGATGGAGAAAGTGGGCCAAGCAAGATGTTTAAGCGCTCTCTCTCCCTGTCTCTTACAGATAGATAAGTAGTCATGAAATCACTCTGACAGACTGCCCTTAGAGGGAGGTATTTGTTGGCCTAATGTGCTTACCTTGACCATAGCAGCCATCATGTAGAGAACAGCATCCCGTGTACCTCTGTTGACTCATCTTGCTCTCGCTTACTGTAACCATACAGCCTGGCTCAAGCCCCTTTGTCAGGCCCGCTTCCGTTAGTCATAAAACCACACATGAGTGTGGGAAGACCTTTTAAAACTCTGGCTTTAAGAAAAGCCATGGCTATTTTACCGCACAGAGGGGATCAGACATTTCCATATCATTTTGAATGTTCTAGTCTTTAATGTCTTAAAAGTTCGAGATTAAAAAATAAACCTGTGAAATCCAAATTGGATCCAGTGACCTGAAAAATAGATTCTTATGTTTTGCATTTGATATACACATGCTCAATAGACATGCAGCTTTTTTGTGT
Organism: Lampris incognitus; assembly: GCF_029633865.1. Classification (NCBI taxonomy): domain Eukaryota; kingdom Metazoa; phylum Chordata; class Actinopteri; order Lampriformes; family Lampridae; genus Lampris; species Lampris incognitus. Next base: position 42,232,982 of record NC_079218.1, read on the forward strand.
GTACATTGATTTTGCTTATTCTTATTCAAGAAAAACAACTTTTACTTATGGTGGGCAAAGTTTTCATCCTCGTTTTAGTGACATACTCTATCTTAGTAAAAGCAGCAGAGTAGATTGTAGGATTTGAATTTACTGAATTGGAATATGTCGGGGCGGCACGGTGGCACAGTGGTTAGCACGGTCATCTCACAACAAGAAGGTCCTGGGTTCGAGCCCCGGGGTAGTCCAACCTTGGGGGTCATCCCGAGTCATCCTCTGTGTGGAGTTTGCATGTTCTCCCCGTGTCTGTGTGGGTTTCCTCCGGGGGCTCCGGTTTCCTCCCACAGTCCAAAGACATGTAGGTCAGGTGAATTGGCCGTACTAAATTGTCCCTAGGAATGAATGTGTGTGTCTGTCTGTGCGTCTGTGTGTCGGCCTTGTGATGGCCTGGCGGCCTGTCCAGGGTGTCTCCCCACCTGCCGCCCAATGACTGCTGGAATAGGCTCCAGCATCCCCGCGACCCTGAGAGCAGGATAAGTGATTAAGATAATGGATGGATGGGAATATGTCGGTCATTAGATTTTCCCTTGAGCAAGGCAAGGAACCTGTTCTTCCTCAGTGGGGCACACTTCCTGACCTGCACTCTGGCAAAAGGCAAATGTGTACTTTTTCTTATGCCGGGATCAGACTACATGATATTTTTGTCTTTCACGATGGTCATCATGTCCGTTTAGGCAGTTGTAGTGCCATACATTCTTGCCGTGTGTTGGCTGGGAGACTGGCAGCACTACAAGTATGACCCCAACCAATCATCGTATGCTGCCTTTCATGATCTTGCATGAGTTCATAAGTCTTTGGGGAGGAGGGTCAAGAAATTGTCAGTCATGGCTACAGAGGCTTTATATTTATTTAGTCTGACTAACCACTGTGAATTCTTTTTTTTTTAATATCGCTTGTTGTGCCCTCACCTATGTAGGCACATGTTCATTCACTCATTCATCCAAACTGCTTATCCTGCTCTCAGGGTCATGGGGATGCTGGAGCCTATCCCAGCAGTCATTGGGCCGCAGGCGGGGAGACACTCTGGACAGGCTGCCAGGCCATTACAGGGCCGACACACACACACCTAGGGACAATTTAGTATGGCCAATTCACCTGACATGCATGTCTTTGGACTGTGGGAGGAAACTGGAGTACCCGCAGGATACCCATACAGACACGGGGAGAACATGCAAACTCCACACAGAGGACGACCCCTAGGCGCATATTACTATCTTAACAACAGTAAAAATACTGCACCATTGACTTAAGACCAGGTTTTTGTTGGTCAATTGGGCAATCGCTTTCCACTGCCTCAAGATAGCAATGTGACAATAATGTGCCTGACCACCTTCATTTTAAGACCAACACGCCCATGGGCACTCCGATGAGTGCAAGTCCATTTGCTATTTCAACAACGTGGATAGGAAAATGACAACTGCTTCGGTTTGAAACTAGCAAAGACACACTTGCATTGCATGTTGCGCTGCTTTTTACCGGGTGTAAGATAGAGCCCCGTGTCCCTGTACTACTCTGGACAGTAGAAGACTGCTGCTGATATCCAGCAGCTTAATGTATTTTTAGTAAATACATACAACCTTATCATCATATAGGCTGTAGAAACTCTGGTTTTAGAACTGCAGCCCATGTGCAGCTTCACCTATTGATGCTCAGAACACTAATAAACTTGTGCAATATTATTTAGCTCTGTGTACGTTTTGGTGTTTTTCTGAAATTTTGTTTTTTTTCCCAGACATTCAGAGTCTAATCCTTGTCAGTCAGGTACAGTCCAAACATATGAACATATGACCTGTTTCTTAGATTTCAATTTTTAGTTACTAGAAATCTTTTTATTCTCTACCATTTGCTTACTCAGAGCCTTTTTCATCACTGCTTTTATTATTTGGTCATTGTTTTAATTGTCACACATAGGACCGTTGCAAGCAAGCCAAGTCATATTCCTTGCACGTGTAAATTTACTTAAAGCAATAGAAAACAACATGCATGGGTTGGTAGCTTGTAATATTCAGAGCCCATAAGAAAATTCTTAGGCATGTTGATTTATGAGAAAGTTGCGTTAAAATGTAAAAAGTTATGTAAGTTACGTTAAAAGTTATGTTAAAGAGGGCGTCTGGGTAGCGTAGCAGTCTATTCCATTGCCTACCAACACAGGGCTCACCAGTTCAAATCCGCGTGTTACCTCCAGCTTGGTCGGACGTCCCTACAGACACAATTGGCCGTGTCTGCGGGTGGGAAGCTGGATGTGGGTATGTGTCCTGGTCGCTGCACTAGCGCCTCCTCTGGTTGGTTGGGGCACCTGTTTGAGGGGGAGGGGGAACTGTGGGGAATAGCGTGATCCTCCCATGCGCTACGTCCCCCTGGTGAAACTCCTCACTGTCAGGTGAAAAGAAGCGGCTGGCGACTCCACATGTATCAGAGGAGGCATGTGGTAGTCTGCAGCCCTCCCCTGATCGGTAGAGGGGGTGGAGCAGCAACCGGGATGGCTTGGAAGAGTTGGGTAATTGACCGGATACAATTGGGAAGGAAAAAGGGGGGGGGGGTTAAGTTAAAGTTTATGAGAAAGGAAGAAATTCTATTTATGAGAAAGTTGTGTGTTTTTGTATTGCTAGTCTAATGTCACTAGGTGGCGCTATGTATTCTGCTGAAATAGAGATTTTTGTCATCTCAGATTCAATGCTGAGAAACTCAACCGGTGTCCTCTTCAATACAGAAGGGGCTATATTTTATGTTACACAATTTATAAGCTATATTATAAAATGACATATTTATCTATTTATGAAAGGAAGGACATGGTTTTGGCTGAGCACAAGCTTTTTTTTTTTTTTACAGTGTCTCTCACTCACAAGAGTGGGTACGCTCAGGTGCTGGAGCCACTTCCTAGCTCTATCTGTTCAGAGTGGCATGTGTGTGGGAGGCCAAAAAATTCAAAAGCCTAACCAAACAAGACACCTCCTATCCAACTGGGCAGAGCAGCACTGTCCGGTTGGACGTAGTGCATGAACCAAGTGGGCAGGGCAGCGTTTTCCGGTGAGATGTTACAAGCCACTTCTTTTTTAAAAAAAAAAAGAAAAAAAAAAAGAAATAAAGAACAGCAGTAGCGTTGTATGGCAAGTCGAACTGTTCAGAAGACCCCGTGAATCAGAGCAGGGACATGAAAGGCGCATTTTATTTATTTTTACTTTTGTACTGTACTGCCACCGATATAGCATGTTATTTAGAGGAACTTAATTGATGTTTAATAGACATATAGTAAGTCACTTTTCGCACTACAGCATCATGCCTTCGAACATAGTCACCGTCTCCAGGAGTAACATACGTTTTCTGATGACGATGTCCAACCTTTTGACCGCTCACGTAACATTAACATTGTATATGTGGTGTTATGTACACCTATCATGCTGATGATCTCATAGCGTTTGTAACGTGTACAGGGCAACGATCTGGCACATATCGTTACTGAGCTAATGGATGGAGTGAGGGAAATGTTTGCTCAGGCGGATTCTATTCTCCACCCCCAAGCAACCTCTTTTTTTTGTTATCTTTGCAACAAACGGGTGGACGTCCAAGGTACGGTACCTATAGTGTAGCACTTAGCAGTGTTTTCTATATTTTTAATGTATGGGTTTATTGTAGCAGATAGCACCCAGCAACAACTCCTCTTGAAAGACAAATGTAGGGGGACTTATGTAGGGGGACTTTCTTGTCCTGGTGCACCATATGTGTATTCTTTGGTTAATCATTATCAGTGCTTTTTTTTTTTTTGGCATTTGGTTTCCAGGTATCAGCAATTGGATGAACAAATATCCAAGTTCAGAGACAGTGGAATGATATTGGCTTCCATTGCTGATTGTCTCGGCATCAGTTCCGAAGACGACAAGAATTAGGCATTGTACAGAATTTCCATCCCATCCCAAAATTCTATATCAGGCAAAATTCTTTCAACAAAAATGTCATTGTAGTTCCACACCACAAAGTCACAAAACTCAGCATCCACAGTGTGAAGCTGTGCCTGGACCTGGAAATAGTAAACATAGCTCCTGTCCAGTGTAACATCATCCCCATCATTGATAAGGCAGTATCCCTTTCCTCCAGCACACAGGCGCAGATTAACCTCATCTTGCTTGCTGTGGGGACACTAACATTTAACAGTGAAAAGAATATGTAAAAAAAGGTTAATTTTGTCTGACTTTTTACTTAATTTATTGATTCTTGTATAAAGACAGGTGTTTTTTACCTGACGCTTTTCGACTACCAAGCCTGCAGTCTTCATCAGAGGTGTTGCCGAAGCGTCCTGTCAGCTGATTTATGTGGACATGGTCATCCTACCTGTTACTGCATAAATCAGCTAACAGAAAGCTTCAACAACATTTCTGATGAAGACTGCAGGCTTGGCAGTCGAAACATATCAGGTAAAAAAAAACACCTGTTGTCTTTATATAAGAAATCAGTGAACTAAGCATGTAAACAAGTATGTGTGCCAATATCTTTCCAGTTTAAATGCTCTCTGTCTTTACATTAAAGTGAAATTATGAATTCATATGCTGAACATCTTTTTTAGCACGTTTATAATGAACCATAATATTACCTGCCCTGTGATGGCCTGGCGGCCTGTCCAAGGGGTCTCCCCACCTACCGCCCAATGACTGCTGAGATAGACTCCAGCGTCCCCGCGACCCTGAGCAGGATAAGCGGTTTGGATAATGGATGGATAATATTACCTTTATCTCACAAATCCCAGTTCCATGACAGTCGCAAGTGACTATCCCATCAGGCGAGGCTCCCATGTATGGCCACTTGTGATTCAGCCAGAGACCACTTTCCATACAAAAGAAGCCCTTGTGCTCCAGACCCATCAGCTTCTCATACGCTGTTCTGGCTTGTGCCTCATGTTTACATCCATAACTGTAAACAGTACACAGAAACAAAAAATGAAATGGTAATTTAATATTTAGTGTTGAATTTAGAAACTTTGCAGTGGGTCAGTATTGCAGGCAACATTATTACAGTTCAGTGGTTTAAATATTGGCTATATTCAACCCTACCCCGGCCTAACCCTTGACTTATAAGCCTATACTGGATGTTGACCCTTGTACTAGTCTTACCCAAAATCTTGCCTCTGTCTTATCCTAATTCAAACCCTAAATACCTTGTCACGATTGTTGTGACCTTGTGTGCCTCTGGGTAACATATGTCCATAATCAAGTTCTTGGGTGGTTACAGAGGGTTAGTCTTAAAAGTTTGTTTAAGCTTAGAGGCAGTTATGTGTCCAGCTCTTTGTCAATACCAAATGCTGGATGCACATGTACCCTGGCTTTGAGTTGCCTTCTCTGCAGCCTGGACCTGAGAAGGGGTTAGCTCTTCTAGCTGGAAATCCTGCATAGCTCTCCAAACTATGTGGGGGGGGGGGGGTAGCTGCAGAGTCTCTGGTGTTCTGTATTCAAGAACAGTTTAAGGCAGCATGCAAGATTTGGGGACAAATTCTTTGTAATTCTCCTTAGCCATCAATGCAGCACTTTGGACAGTGTCTGCTAAAGGAATCACAAAACCTAACTTATGTTTCTGACCCTATCTTCACTCTTGGACATTGAAGTGGTTTCTCAACCTTAAGTTGTTCAGTTCACCTCCCAGTGATGGCATCATCCAGTTTTTGTCTTTTGGATTTTGCTGAGGAGAAGTCTATAAGAGGTGCAGGAGTGACAGGAATCTGAAAAATGTGAAAAGCATCTACTCCTGTATTTTCACAATGTGTGTCTGGTGTGTGGTGTGTGTCTGTGTGAGAGTCTATAAACGGCCAAACTAAAGCACTTGGGGCCTTGATTCTTTTTGGAGGTTATTGGGGATGATCAGGGGCACCTATAAAAAATAGCAGAACATTAATTAAAGTTATGCACAATTATGCATAAATATGCAAAATATGTGTTTTTCTAAAAATGGCTAAAAACCACTTTTCTCGGCATTTCAGATGATTCTGAGCATCTTTGATTTTTTCACCTATATAAAAAAAAAATTCTGGGACTTTGAAATGTTTTGGCATTATGCAAAATATGCATTTTTGCAAAAATGTACTTATGATCCTCATTTATTTTGGAGGTGGTAGGTGTTGTTCCAGAGAGGACCAGAAAAATAGCAGAAAATTAAAATAATTATTCTAATTATGCAAAATATGCATTTTCTAAAAATGGCTAAAAACCACTTTTCTCGGCATTTCAGATTAATCTGAGCATTTGGGGGGAGGGAGTTGTAGTGGGGGGGGGGGTTAGGGGCAGGGGGAAGGCGGTTAGCTGGCAGGATGAAGAGGAGGGAGATTTAGACGGGTGGATAACCAAACCGCTACATTGTAGCGGGGTTCTTCTAGTAAAGATCATAAAGTACTGCCCTACTAAGGAATATGATAGTAACTGACCATTTCTAACACACCGTTCTGTGGTCCATAACATGGAAAATTTAAGATATGACATTGCAACTACAATTTGTGGTGTGTCTTAGTTTAAGACAAACATAGAAATTGCAGTTGCAGTGTTTGATCATAGTTTCCCCATGTTAGGGTCTGCTGAAGTACGTTTTAGAAATTGACAGTTACTGTCATTTCCCTTAGTAGGATAGGGTAGGCTACAATTACATCTACATACATCTTATACAAAAACAAAAGCAATAATGTACATTTAAACACCCTTATTACATGTGGTGGCATCAGCCACATGCACTTTTCTGTTGTGCAGGAGGCTGTATCTCGCATCTTAACACCAGCTTTAATGGGAAAGAGAACTGCCCCTACATGAGAACAGGAAAATCTGTGAATAGAAAAGAATAGACATTTCTTTATCAGGAATCAGGACCACTTTATTAACCACAAATGGAAAATTGTATTTTGCACAGTTCATCTGTGGGTGTGTACTGGTGATAGATTTAAAACAATTGCTACAAGCAATACCACTAACACTTAAATCAGGGTTAACAGTTACACAAAAGACAGTCGAACGTAAATAACTTAGCCTGCCATGCAATTGCAATGAGCTGCAATGACTTCAACGTTTTGTTTTGCGATGTTCCACGTCTTAATGGCATTTCACCGGACCTTTGAGAGTGGTTAACCTCGTAACATTAAGTAAACAACTGTAACATTAACTTTGAGAGGCACCGCAGCATTGCATGTTTGTTGCTAGGTTAATCAAAATCAGGTTTAGTGGCCATGTAGGTTTGCACTACATGGACTTTGACTCCAGTTTCGTGGCTCTCTGTGTACTTAACATAGAATAACAATACTACAACACAACAATCGTCAGATATATACACAAGGATTGACTATATACAGGCGAAATAAGAGGGGATAAAATGCAATGGTGCAGAGAATATACAGTGGTGCTTGAAAGTTTGTGACCCCTTTAGAATTTTCTATATTTCTGCATTAATATTACTTCAAACATCATCAGATGTTCACTCAAGTCCTAAAAGTAGATGAAGAGAACCCAATTCAACAAATGAGATAAATATATTATACTTGGTCATTTAGGTAGGGGCACTACTGCCTAGCTGCTTTGACCTTGAATTTTCAGCAAATAAAACATATTTGAACACACTTCTTTGTCAACTGTCTTGCCCTCAGAATCCAATGAGTCTCTCTTACTTGGGTTAAGGTGTCCTGCAGACCAGAGTGCATCAACTCATTATGAGATTTCTGGACAAGCAACTCCGATAAGCTGTCCTGTGTTGGTAATATCCAAGGGTGTTTTAATCTGTGTGTGCCCACCTCGTCTCCTGGAGTCTGCCTCCAACACACGAGTCCATATTCATCAAAGATAGGGTTCAAATTGGAAATCTTTGATTGTTTGTCAAATCCCTTGTTTGCCTTTAGTTGTTCAATTTCTTGTGCAAAATGCTTCCGTTGAATTAGTTTGATCCAATATCTCTTGGCCATTTCGATTTCTTCAGTGTGCATTTATCCCGCAAGTTTATCTGCTTTTCGGGTGTTGTGTGCAAATCTCTGAACATCAGTGGTTACTCTCAGCGCTCTTTGAAGACTTTTGCTTTTGCTAGCAAAAAAAGTGTTTCGGCAGTTTTACGAGACTCACTTGTGACCATTTGATTTTGCAGAATACACAACAATTTCTGTCTTACATTCTGTTTCACTGGACTGTTCAGATGGTCTTGAGTGCATGGATAGCCAGTGGGGTCCCCTCCATCACAATTAATCGATGGTGAGAAAATTCATGCTTATTCCCTGTGTTCCACATTCAGCAGGATTGTCTTTTCCACTGCTATATTTGCAGTGTTTTGCGAGTGTTATACTTTGAATTTCAGATACTCGATTTGCAGCAAATGGTTTCTATTGCTTAGCTGTATTTTTGATCCAATGCAGAGTAATCATTAAGTCTGTCTAGTAATGTACCTGAGCTTCATTCATTTTCAAATGAGTCATTAAATAATGACCAAATCTCTCTCCAAATACAGCACCTAAGAGTTCTAATCTGGGCAATGTGATTCTTTTCAATGGAGCTACTCTTGTTCTGGCTCAAATTTGACTGGTAGTACAGCCACTATCTGAGCTGATAGTGTGCATATAACCAACAGCACAAATGAACTGAGCATCACTGGACACATATTTCTTTTGTTGACTCTAAGTCTGCACTTGGTTTTAGAGTTTTTTCATAGTATCGGTCAATGTACAGATTTTGCACATCTGACAATACAGCTCACCATTGCTTCCAGCTATTTGACAAATCAATTGAGAGTTTTTGCATCCCATTCAAGGCCTCCTTCCCACATCTTTTGAAATAGGCATTTGATTCTGATAGTAAATGTGGATAGGAATCCAGTTGGGTCAAACATAGTATGTGCCGCTGATTGTAAGACTGCTCTTTTAGTATATCGGCTTTCTCTCAAGAATTCTTCCTGCTCATCAATTTCAAAGACGAAATGATCAGTTTAAGTTCCCCAAGTTATTGCTTACACTTTAAGTGTCAATTTATTTAAAATTTTGACCTTTTCTGTTTGTTGCTTCATCCACTTAGTTTGCAATTCTGGTGAGTTTGTTTTACATTTGCGGTGTCATACCTGCCATTAATATGATTTCCTTAGTCCTCTCTGTTATTTCTGCGGCTGTCGGTACATTGTGCTCTCCAGTAAATAGGTCATCAACATAGAGGCATTCCCTCAAACTACTACTACTACTACTTTCCACTCCTCCTGTCAGTGGTTGCCACAGCGAATCATCCTTTTCCATTTCTTCCTGTCCTCTGCATCCTCCTCTGTCACACCAGCCACCTGCATGTCCTCTCTCACCACATCCATAAACCTCCTCTTTGGCCTTCCTCTTTTCCTTTTCCCTGGCAGCTCCATATTCAGCATCCTTCTTCCAATATAGCCAGCATCTCTCCTCCACACATGTCCAAGCCATCTCAGTCTTGCCTCTCTTGCTTTGTCTCCAAACCTTCCAACCTGAGCTGTCCCTCTAATATAATCGTTCCTAATCCTGTCCTTCTTCATCATTCCCAACGAAAATCTTAGCATCTTCAACTCTGCCACCATCATCTCTACCTCCTGTCTTTTCGCCAGCACCACTGTCTCCAAACCATATAACATAGCTGGTCTCACAACCATCTTGTAAACCTTCCCTTTAACTCTTGCTGGTACCCTTCTGTTGCAAATAACTCCTGACACTCTTCTCCATTCCACCCTGCCTGCACTCTCTTCTTCACCTCTCTTCTGCACTCCCCATTACTTTGGACAGTTGACCCAAAGTATTTAAACTCATACACCTTCATCACCTCTACTCCTTGCGTGCTTACCATTCCACTGTCCTCCCTCTCATTCACATATATGTACTCCATCTTCTCCTACTGACTTTCATTTCTGTTCTCTCCAGTGCATACCTCCGCCTCTCCAGGCTCTCCTCAACCTGCACCCTACTGTCGCTATAGATCACAGTGTCATCCACAAACATTATAGTCAATGGAGACTCGTGCCTGATCTCGTCCGTCAACCTGTCCATGACCATTGCAAACAAGAAAGGGCTCAGAGCTGATCCTTGATGTAATCCTACCTCCATCTTGAATCTATCTGTCATTCCAACTGCACACCTCACCACTGTCACACTTCCCTCATACATATCCTGCACCACTCCTACATACTTCTCTGCAACTCCCGACTTCCTCACAAAATACCACACCTCCTCTTTCAGCACCCTGTCAAATGCTCTCTCTAAATCCACAAAGACACAATGTAACTCCTTCTGGCCTTCTCTATACTTCTCAATCAACATTCTCAAGCATTCCCTCAATGTGGGGACTATAGATAATACTATAGGTAATACTTGTTGAGATTATGTCAGATTGTAGCCGCTAGCAGGAACGGACTTAAGGATGAACTCACGTCATGTACACAGTGTTGCTTCTTTATTTTGTTTGGGAATTTTTAGAAAAAAAATGTATTTTGATATACTTTATTAATCCCCGAGGGGAAATTATGCTCTGCATTTAACATTACATTACAGTCATTTAGCCAATGCTTTTATCCAAAGCGACTTCCAATAAGTGCATTTAACGTAGGAAATCAGGAGAACTACTAGTCATCAGAGGTCATAAATGCATCTTCTCTCTAAACAAGCATCCAAGAGCAAAACCAGTGCTAAAGTAAAAGCGTAAGAAAGAGTTTTTTTTTTAAATGAGTGAGTACAATAAATGCTAAGAGCAAGTAACAACCCTGTTACTTGCTCTTAGCATTTATTGTACTAGTTCTAGTAGTTCTTGAAGAGGTGAGTTTTCAACCTGCGCCAATGGAAGAAGCTGTTCCTTTCATTGCCCTGTAGGCTAGCACCAGAGTCTTAAACTGGATGCGAGCAGCTACTGGGAGCCAGTGTAGGGACATGAGAAGAGGAGTTGTGTGGGAGAACTTAGGGCGGTTGAACACCAGATGAGCTGAAGCTTTCTGAACAAGCTCCAGAGGTCTGATGGCCAACGCTGGGGCACCAGCAAGGAGGGAGTTGCCGTAGTCCAGCCTGGAGATGACCAGAGCCTGGATGAGCACCTGTGCCATCTCGTCGGTGAGGAATGGGCGAATCCTCCTAATGTTATAGAGGAGAAATCTGCAGGAGCAAGCAACCAATGCAACATTTGCAGCAAACGACAGTTGGTCATCCAGGATCACACCCAGATTCCTCGCAGTCCGAGTTGGCATCACCACAGTGTTGTCAATGGTGATGGCTAGGTCTCGGTGCGGGCAACCGTTCCCCAGGAGGAACATCAGCTCTGTCTTGTCCAGATTGAGCTTGAGGTGGTGTGTCGCCATCCACTCCGAGATGTCAGTCAAGCACGCAGCAATGCGTGTCTCTACTTGTGTGTCAGAGGGAGGAAAGGACAAGATTAGCTGGGTGTCATCAGCATAACAATGGTAAGAGAAGTCATGCGAGCGAATAACAGAACCCAGGGATGTTGTGTACAGGGAGAAAAGGAGAGGACCCAGAACCAAACCTTGTGGAACGCCTATAGTCAGTCTGCGAGGCTCCGACACAGATCCCCTCCATGTCACCTGGTAGGGGCAACCTGTCAGGTAGGATGCAAACATTGAGAATGCAGAGCCTGTGACATCCAGCCCCTCGAGGGTCGAGAGGAGGATCTGGTGGTTCACTGTGTCAAACGCAGCTGACAGTTCCAGGAGTATTAGGACAGAGGAGAGAGAGATTGCTCTCGCAGAGTGCAGCGATTCTGTCACTGCAAGGGGGGCCGTCTCTGTCGAGTGACCCACCGTGAACCCAGACTGGTTGGGGTCCGGGAGGTTGTTCTGGTGGAGGTACAAAGAAAGTTGGTTAAAGACAGTATGTTCGAGAGTTTAAGATAGAAAGGGTAGAAGGGAAACTGGTTTGTAGTTTTTGCCGTCAGATTTAATCCATCCTAACTGTGTAGCTAGAGGCAGTGGGCAGGCAGTGGGCAGCCACCGCGCAGCGCCTGGGTATCAACTCCAGTTCGTCTTGCCATGCTTCGGTCAGGGGCACAGACAGGAGTATTAATCCTAACAAGCATGTCTTTTTTGATGGTGAGGAACCGGAGAAAACCCACCGCAGACATGGGGAGAACATGCAAACTCCACAGAGGATGACCTGGGATGACCCCCAAGGTTGGACAACCCCAGGGTTCTAACCCAGGACCTTCTTGCTGTGAGGCGACAGCGCTAACCACGCCGCCCAATTTTTCGTTTATCCATAGAAATCTCAATGCATCGCTGTCTTTTTCATTGATGGAAATTTGTAGAAAATGCTTTCCTTATATATGCCATTAATGCTATTCTGTGCTGTCTAATTTTTTTCAAAATACTCAACAGGTCTGTATTTAAACCAGGACCTGTCAGCAGACACACTCAGGCAAATTTGTAATTTGTGATATTGGGCTATACAAATAAAATTGACTTGACTTGGCTCATTTAATGACTTGTTATCTCTGACATGACAGGAAGTATCAAACACTACCCTTAATGTAATAGTAGATCTGTCATATTTAATGACTGCATGATGAGGCAAGCAGTAGATTGGGTTGTCTGAGGCCTGACTAAAACCTTCCTCTACAATTCCCTCACTCACATATTCTTGTATGACTTCATTGTATGAAGTCATATCTATTGTACAGGACTGAATCCTTTTGGAATTTTCTGATCAAATTATCAACTCTGTTCTTTGCAGTTGTGTAATTTGAAGACATATTCACCTGTTCATCTCTCTGTGGCAACCAAACTTCATATTTGCCTTCACTGTATTTCACACTCTTCACATTTCTGTAGAACTTCTTTATTCATTGAACTTTGTTTATTTTCCAAGAGTATTCCAATAGATTTCACTTCCTAGAAGTTATGCAGTTGATCAGAGAGCACCTTTGTTTCCCCGACACTTATAAGCAGTATTCCAACATCAGGGAGATCTGTGATGGTGTTTAACATTGTGACTATTCCCTGAACGAATCATCCAAATTTGTTTTCCAATGCGACAAATTTGTCATTCAGTCTTTCCATTTGTCCGGAAACCACTTTCCAGCAATGACCACCTCTGATCAATATTCCCAATTCCTCAATTTCCATTCCTCTGATTGGGTTGTCTGCTACTTGAAATCCTCTCTCTTTGAGGTTTTTTTCTCATTTGCTCACTTGCCATTTTGATCTGGGATGTGCAAACTAGGGGTTCTCTAGCAGATCTATGGCTACACCTTGATTTGATTTGAGATTTCTTAGTCGTACTCTCACTTTATGTCACATTATTCTTTTGGGATTTACTGAGCCAAAAGTGTGTAAGTTCAAAACGTCTTCACTAATGACTAACAGGTTAAGGGCTTTCGATAGGCCTTCTCAAATGAAGCTACATTGGCTACCGCTGTGTAGCAGACACCTGACTACTTGGCTCTGGCTAGAAGTTTCTATCCAAACAGTGGCTGTTTGTAGAAGCACTGTACCACAGGTTTTAGCTTCAAAATTGGCTGGAGAAACTGACACTACTCTTATCTGATGTACTAGACTCTGTGCATGTTTCACGCTCCATGCTCTGATTGGCTTGTTGGCCTATTCAGGATGATCGGTGGTGTCTTCAGCCACATTCCTCACATGAGATTCCTTGAACTCTACAGCTCTATATGTCTGGCACCCAAACATATGTAACATTTACCTAGCCTCTTGAGTTTACTTCAGAATCAACTTATTGGCCAAGTGTGCCTATGCACATGAGGAATTTGACTCCACTACACAGCAGCTTCTAGCACTTGCAGACATCCCTCACACACAAAAAAAAGAAAACAAAAAAAAAACAAAACAAAAGAAATTCTTCTTCTCTGTGCTTCTACGGTTTGGTATGTACAAACCCCAATTCCAATGAAGTTGGGACGTTGTGTAAAACGTAAATAAAAACAGAATACAATGATTTGCAAATCCTTTTCGACCTATATTCAATTGAATACACTACAAAGACAAGATGTTTAATGTTCAAACTGATAAACTTTGTTTATTTGCAAATATTCACTCTTTGAATTTGATGCCTGCAATACGCTCCAAAAAAGCTGGGACAGGGGCATGTTTACCACTGTGTTACATCATCTTTCCTTTTAACAACACTCAATAAGCATTTGGGAACTGAGGACACTAATTGTTGAAGCTTTGTAGGTGGAATTCTTTCCCGTTTCTGCTTGATGTACAACTTCAGTTGTTCAACAGTCCGGGGTCTCTGTTGTCGTATTTTGCGCTTCATAATGCGCCACACGTTTTCAATGGGAGACAGGTCTGGACTGCAGGCAGGGCAGTCTAGTACCCGCACTCTTTTACTACGAAGCCCCGCTGTTGTAACACGTGCAGAATGTGGCTTGGCATTGTCTTGCTGAAATAAGCAGGGACGTCCCTGAAAAAGACGCCGCTTGGATGGCAGCATATGTTGCTCCAAAACCTGTATGTACCTTTCAGCATTAATGGTGCCTTCACAGATGTGCAAGTTACCCATGATGCCATGGGCATTAACACACCCCCATACCATCACAGATGCTGGCTTTTGAACTTTGTGCTGAGAACAATCTGGATGGTCCTTTTCCTCTTTAGCCCGGACGACACAACGTCCATGATTTCCAAAAATAATTTGAAATGTGGACTCATCAGACCACAGCACACTTTTCCACTTTGCATCAGTCCATCTCAGATGAGTTCGGGCCCAGAGCAGCCGGCGGCGTTTCTGGGTGTTGTTGATATATGGCTTTCGCTTTGCATGGTAGAGTTTTAACTTGCACTTGTAGATGTAGCAACGAACTGTGTTAACTGACAATGGTTTTCCGAAGTGTTCCGGAGCCCACGTGGTAATATCCTTTACAGAATGATGTCGGTTTTTAATGCACTACCACCTGAGGGATCGAAGGTCATGAGCATTCAATGTTGGTTTTTGGCCTTGCCGCTTACATGCAGAGATTTCTCCGGATTCTCTGAATCTCTTGATGATATTATGGACTGTAGATGATGAAATCCCTAAATTCCTTGCAATGGTACGTTGAGAAACGTTGTTCTTAAACTGTTGGATTATTTGCTCATGCAGTTGTTCACAAAGTGGTGAACCTCACCCCATCCTTGCTTGTGAACGACTGAGCCTTTCGAGGATGCTCCTTTTATACCCAGTCATGACACTCCCCTGTTTCCAGTTAACCTGTTCACCTGTGGAATGTCCCAAACAGGTGGTTGTTGAGCATTTCTCAACTTTCCCAGTCTTTTGTTGCCCCTGTCCCAGCTTCTTTGGAACGTGTTGCAGGCATCAAATTCAAAATGAGTGAATATTTGCAAAAAACAATAAAGTTTATCAGTTTGAACATTAAATATCTTGTCTTTGTAGTGTATTCAATTGAATATAGGTCGAAAAGGATTTGCAGATCATTGTATTCTGTTTTTATTCACGTTTTACACAACATCCCAATATCATTGGAATTGGGGTTTGTACAATCTTTAGACCTATGAGCAGTTTCATTGCAAAACACAATGAGATTAATCTCTTATACTGATTGTGTGAAAAGTAGTGGCAAAGGAAGTGTAAAGCTGGGTTTTTTTTCACTCTGTGCCTGTCCTCTCATACACCTTATCAGAGAAGGCTTACGACCGTGTACCCCAGGGCACTCTGTGGGGGGTACTGCGGGAGTATGGGGTACTGGGGCAGTTGCTACAAGCCATCCGGTCCTTGTATCACCAAAGTGAGAGCTGTGTCCGCATTCTTGGCACAAAGTCAAACACGTTTTCGGTGGGTGTCGGACTCCGCCGAGGTTGTCCCTTGTCTCCGATTCTGTTTGTGAAATTCATGGACAGGATTGCAAGGCGCAGCCAAGGTGAGGAGTGTCTCCGTTTTGGAAACCTCAGAACTGCATCTCTGCTCTTCACAGATGATGTGGTTTTGTTGGCTTCATCAGAACGCAACCTCCGGCGCGCACTGGGGCGGTTTGCAGCTGAGTGTGAAATGGTTGGGATGAGAGTCAGCACCTCCAGGTCTGAGGCTATGGTTCTCTACCAGAAAATGGTGGATTGCTCCCTCTGGGTTGGGTATGAGTTGCTGCCCCAAGTGAAGGAGTTCAAGTATCTCGGGGTCTTGTTCACGAGTGAGGGTAGGATGGAGCGGGAGATTGACAGACGGATTGGTGCAGCATCAGCAGTAATGCGGACCTTGTACAGGACCGTTGTGGTGAAGAAGGAGCTGAGCTGGAAGGCAAAGCTCTCAATTTACCAGTCAATCTTCGTTCCAATCCTCACCTATGGTCATGAGCTTTGGGTAGTGACCGAAAGGTTGAGATCACGGATACAAGCGGCTGTAATGAATTTCCTCTGTAGGGTGTCTGGGCTCAGCCTTAGGGTGAGGAGCTCGGACATCCGGAGGGAGCTTGGAGTAGAGCCACTGCTCCTTCGCATCGAAAGGAGCCAGTCGAGATGGTTCGGGCATCTGATTAGGATGCCTCCTGGGCGCCTTCCTTTGGAGGTTTACCGGGCACGGCCAACTGGGAGGAGACCCCAGGGTAGACCCAGAAGTCGCTGGAGGGACTACATGTCCAATCTGGTCTGGGAACGCCTTGGGATCCCCCAGGAGGAGCTGGGGGGCGTTGCTGGGGAGAGGGACGTCTGGAGTGCCCTACTTAGCTTGCTGCCACCACGACCCGACCCCGGAAAAAGCGGCTGAAGATGAGATGAGATGAGAGAATGCACACTGCTCGTTCCTTTCATTAAATAAATCCAAATTCGTTTGTCCAAGACGGCTGAAAGATGCACATTTTGGACAACCTACTGTTTTTTGTTTGTTTTTTTTTTTTTTTTTTTTTCTGCCATCAGTTCTTCTCGACATAAAGCAAAAAAGAACGCTAGCTAGCTATACTATGTTTTCACTACTGCAGTAATGCTGCGCTTGTCGGCAGATCAGCGAGGGAGGAGGAGGGGTATGATAGACCAAGTAGACAAGTAACAAGCACTTACTTGGGCAGTTAGTATCTATTACTTGTTAAAAGTGTCTAGTTATCAAGTACTTGTTGCCAAAACATGGATAGAAAGAGAAAACCCGTGGCCGGCGGTGCAGAGAAGGTGGCCAAAAAAAAAAAGGAAAAAGGCTTTGCTGGCTGATGCCACATAGTGTGCTAAGATATTGGATTTATTTAAGCAGTCTGGAGGTGATGATGAAGACAGTGGCGAAGAAGCAGAAACATCAAAGAGTTTGAGCAGGGAACAGGTGCTTTGTCTTGCTAACATGCTATGTGCTGTGAGCTAGCTAAAGAACATGTTTTTGTTAACCTTGGGGTTTCAATGATAGAGTCCCGCTGCAGGTTTGACCATTTCCAAGGTTTAACTTGTCAGACTCAGTGCACAAAGAAGTTTTAGAGAAGTTTACAAAAAATTTTCTAAAGTGTTTAAAAAAATGGTTATCAACTTTAAATGGGCAAACTAAACATGTAAATTTGATCATTTTCTTCTAAACTACTCTTTTCTTTTTTTGCAATATAGCCTTTAAAGTATATAATATTTGATAGCCAGCCCAGCAATAAACATAATTTGTTTAAATACTTACCTACAATCTAAACAAACAGGTGAACATGGCTGTCAACAAGAAAGGGAAAGGATAGAGGAGGACGTAGCTGGAAGCAGCACAGATCCAATCAGAGGTGCACTATTGAATATTATAGTTTGACTGTGAAGTAAATTAGAGCACAATACATCATTCATATGATCAGGTTGGACTACTCCATTCAAATTGTTTAGTATTGCATTACAAGAAATGCAGTACTAAAACAGATGAACCTGAGTCAGATAGGGAAAGTTTTGATGTCTTTGCAGGGGCCTCTGTGGAGACCGGTGTATGTGACGACCAGCCACTAAACAACAGAGTTTAAAAGTAATTCATTAATTCAGCTTCGAATTTTTGATCTCTATACACACAAACATGGGGAGGAAAACCTTGGAAAATTAGTTTCATAGTTTTACATATTAGTCCAACACAAAAAATACAAAATGAACAGATTGTGTTTTTTTTATTAATGATTCGTTGATTGTAAGTAGTAGGAGTAGGATGATTCGTTGATCGACAAACATGTTGTCAGTTCGAATTTGGTGTATCAAAATTGGGGCCTCTTAACGGCAAATTCCTGGGATGCTTTTTGTTAGCAGTCGAACGTTGTGTAATGGTGACCGTTATAAACTACTGTGTATGTTGCTGAGGGTGGTCCCCTGGAAATCCCCTGAAAGGGCCAGCTTACTTTAAATCAGGTAGCTAGCTGATAAATGTTATGACACTATTTTTTCTTTTGTTTTCCCTTCCTCCAACTCTTAAGTGACTCTTATTGTCTTTATTCTGAGTCACAGTAATTTCAGTTGTGAAAGTCTTAAAATTTTGTTTCACTGAGACACTTGAACTTGGAATTTAGCAGGCCTATGACGTTCCCTCTTCCATGGTCACCTCATGTTCCCCATCAGTTTCACTGGACTCCGTTGATCACAACTCTCATTTCTCTTTTCTCAATTCCAGCAAACTGTGGAATTGAGGTCAGGTTTTGATTCACAAAAAATAAAATAAGAATTTTGGAGGGCTTTTTTAAAAGAAAAAGGGAGAGAAATTAAAAGCGGGTCAGGCTAAGCTAACTGCTAGCCCATTCAGACTGGCAGTTCCAACAGTCATCCTGGCTGGCGTTTGCTTTCTTGGACAGTGAAAATTTTTTGGGGGATATGTTGGATATATGTTTTTGTAGTTTTGTAATTTTTGTAGTTTATTTATAGTTTTGATATATGTGTTCTTGTAGTTTGGATATGTGTTTTTGTCTTTGTGTTGCACTGCTGTGGGCTGGGAGAAACAATATTTTGTTTCCTTTCATGTACGCACGTGCATGAAATTAAACGACAAATAAATGTTCCCGATTCCTGAAAAAGGAAAAAAATATAAACATTTTAACATTTCAAACATTGTAAAAGTGATGAGAAATTTTCAGATCATGGCTTAATGTTGGTGGATTTACAGTAGCATCGCGTCTTTACGGCGAAACTGCCTCTTAGGAAATGTTTCTTATTTGCTCTATTTTGTTTTAAGTATCCATTTTCCTCGTGCTGTCACAGGAGCGTTGACTGAATGCTACGATGAACTGGGGAACCGTTACCAGCTGCCAGTCTACTGCCTGACTCCTCCCGTCAACATGATCGAGGAGCGCTCCGACGAACCTGACCTCTCCGACCCAGACTCCGGGGCAGCGGACCCGTCCTCGGGCAGCACCGGCGACCCTGGCTGCGGTGGGGAGTGCCAGTTACGGCTGCGGCTCTCCACGGGCCGTGACCTCCGGCTGGCCGTCCGCTCCACGGACACGGTGGGCGTGATGAAGCGCCGTCTTCAGGCGCAGGAGGGAGTGTCCGCCGCAACGCAGCGCTGGTTCTTCTCTGGTCGACCATTGACGGACCGGCTTCGCCTAGACCAGCTCAACATCTCCAGAGACTACGTAGTGCAGGTCATCCTCAGCCAGCCACCACCACCGCTGCCGCAGCTGTCGACTCCAGGGCACACGCAGGGAGCCGCAGGGCCTGCAACTGGGGAGGGAGTGCCCCCACTGCCTCAAGAGCCCACGCCGGTGGAGAACTAGCTAGTGCCAGCCGGGAGACTGGCATGCCAGTGGACTGGTACAACATGAGGACAATGACGATGGAAGAAGGGAGGAAAGAGAGAGATGTTTGATTCTTTCAGCTCTGTTGAATTTCTCTGCTCTGTTCTGTCCTCTTTCTGTTGTCTCTTCTCTTCTCTCCTGAAATCTGTCAGTTATTTTTTGAGGCATGCTGAGAAGGGTAGATGGAGGATGCATGGAGTGTGGGGAGGTGGCTGTCTGGTGGAGCAAAGGACTCTGGGATCTGGACGAGAACCTTCCTCCTGGTTTCACATGTTGACATTTCTACCTTTTTGAAGTCTTTTTAAAACTGTTCTTGTGGAAACCAAACAACGAAAAGGAGTAGGACTGTCAGAGGGGCAACAATTTTAAAGGGTTTTTATAAGCGATGGTCTTGTTCTTATGTTTTTGTGGTGCAGTCTCCTCTCAGCTGTTTTACAGCTGGGCTGTGTTGATGAGATTCTATTAATGTGGCTACAGGGTTATCAATGTATTTCTGATTCAGCCAATCCATGAAAGAGGGGACAACACCAGTAGTTCAGCAGTTGAACAGCATTTATTCTTGCTTATAAGAAAATGGGTTCATTTTTTTTTTTTTTACTTTTTCATTTTCTACTTTGAATATACTCCAAGCTACCTTCCCCTGCTGTAGTGGCTTGGTAGATATGAATTGATGCTGCAGAGCAAATGGGGATCAAAGCCCCACCACCCAGAGAACACTTGTCAACACCGTCCCCTGTCTCCTGAATATTTACATCCAATCACATGGGGGGGGGGGGGGGCGACTCGGCCTGTGAGCAGCCATAAAGAAAGAAACCTGCTGTTGCCTGTTAGAAGGTGCAAGGATTTTGCTGTGAAATGGTTTGCAGACTGCCAAGTCAGGGGACATATCTGGAGTGTTGCTAAAATGCCACCACTTAGTTAGATACTGTGTTATAATCTACTTGACAGACCTATCAGACCTGTCATATACTTTAACATTAGTTAACAGCCTGAGTGTGCGTGCGTGCATGTGTGAACGTATGCGTTAGGTCACATCCACACTTAAATCACAGGGCAAAAGGTTGGATTTCAAAGACCACGGGTGGATATTTTGATGAAATAGAATGTTTTTAATTAAATCAATCGTCATTTCTACCCCTGGATATGTTTCTCATTTTGTTGTACATGTTGACATCATGGGATTTTGTTGTTTTTTACTATCACAAGTGTAAAAAGTCACAATGGGGGAAGCTTTTTAAGTCACACGTTCTCAAAAAACACCAGTCCGTCAGCCCAAACACGCCGAGAACGACGTTTTCTCACATCCATACAGAGACTGAACTCTGGTCACAGAGAGAGCGAAAGGGAGAGCCTTCTTCAGAACTCAATGGCTTCCCTTCATTCACGATTCCCCGTCTTCCTCCTGGTCGAGCTGCTTCACTTCTCCCCGACAGAGCTGGGGAAGCCCCGGGGAGGGAACACTCAGCGGCACAGACACTTCCAGCAAGAAGAGACAGGACGTGAAAAACCAGAAGTGTCGCCACCACATGTGCTGTTACGGACAAGGATGAAAAGTCGCTGCCCATCGCCTCAGACTCACTGACGGGACGAGGCACAAGTCCACCCATCTGTCTGTTCCGCTGGCGCGTTTCGGTCACTTTACCTTGCCCCATATTTATATACAACAGCAGGCATGAATCATGTGTGCCAAAGGTTATGCCGTGCAGGAGCATAGGGCATTTGGGGAAGTGATAGAGAGATGTTGAAGTGTTCAGGTATCATTCCCACTGCTGGAGTTTTTACACTATGTTAAAAAAAATCTAACTTTAAACACTTTTTCTGACAAGTCCATGACTAGATAGATAAACAGATAGCCAAAATTTTGCCCGCACGTAACATGTTCAGATCACAATTCCTTTATCGTAACATTTAACGTTTTCAAATGACACAAACAAAAACACACAGTATTTTTGAACCAAAACAGCCTATAAGACGGAGCCACTGGAATTCTCTAATGGAACCAAATCAGTAATTTGTCACTGATAACGCTGATGAAGGGGAAGGCACAGGAGTGTATGTAGTTCCCCTTTTGTTTCTCTGCCACAATGCACCGGGATACTGGGGCTCCCTTCTCCTTTCCACTTCCATCACAGTGTCGTCATAAAAGTTTTTATATCTAGTGCAAGTTCCTGTGGAGCAGTGCCGTCACTCACCAATACCTATTTCCTGTCAAATCCATTCCGGCACACACACGCACGCACACACAAATACAAACGGAAATTACTAATGCAGCAGAATAGCATTCTTGATTTTTATTTTTGTCCTGAACTGTCAGTCATTGTTCTGAGCAGCCATCATCAACAATTTTGTCATAATGAAAACCATCGTTATTGTCAAAGTTATAATAATCTGTCACACACACGCTTCATGCTGGTTAGAATGTATGATTTTACCTATATCGCCTTTTTTATCCTCTACTCCTGTCTCTCTCTCTGTCTCGCTCTTTCTCTCTCTCCCCCTCACTTTCTCTCTCGTGCTCTCTCACTCCTCGCTCACGCTCTCTCTCTCTCTCTCTCTTTCTCTCTCAGGTCCTCTATGATCACTTGCCTTACTAAGGTTATGACATTCACCACAACCCCTCTGCATGTGTACACATACGCAGATGTGCACTTTTGCACATGCGTGCACATATTTCTGCATTATAGGTGGTTGTTCATGACACATCAGCCAGTTCCTCAACAGGACTTTTTTGAACACAAAGGTGCCTGCCTCACTAAGTCCAGTCAACACACTTTCACATTCACAAACAGAAACAGTCGCCTGGCAGTTCCTCTTGTGTATGTTGGAATTTTTCAACCTTCTGCTTCCATCCTGTATAAATACTTGTGTCACACTGGCAGGTATGACAGAGCCTCTCGGATCACCGATGCGCTCATATTTCAGCTTTGCTTGGTTTTGATGATATCGGTTCAACTCTGATTATCAAGGTAAGGTCAACACCTGCACGCTGACTTACGTTGTTCGATACGCTCTGTCATCACTATAAATCTATCCGTCAACGCAATGTCTGATTACTATATTCAAGCAAACTGTTTAACAACGGCACTTTTTTCTCATGAGACCCTCTGGCGCTTCTGAATTTAGTTTCAATGACGCTCTGAGGTTAGTAACTATACAGTTCGGATTAGGGTTTACACACATTGACTCAGTTTGCCGGCCTAGTGGTTTGTGTGAAAGTGTTTACTTGTCCGTGCATTCGAGTCTATTTTAGTCCTGCTGGTGTAAATTGCACTTGCTTGACGTAACTTACGAGTTAAGAGTCTGTCATTAGAAACCCACGAGTTAAGAAAAGGGTGCATGCTCTGGCAATGAGACCTTCTGTGACGTGTATCAGAAAAACAGAAGCTTAGATAAAAGTTTTTTTTTTTTTGTTGGATAGAATCTGTGTTCTTCAAATATTCAGCTTTGTGGAACGAGACCCTGCAGTCAGAGTGGATGGCTCAGATCAGATCTAGTCTCCCGGAGCTCACATTTGCAAGGAATGGTTCAAATAGCTAGAATGGTTGAAATATGGAAATCAAACGGTGTGTTCACGCCGGCCGGCCGAGCAGGCAGATTCTCCTGCGTTTCACCAAGTTATCCTCCTTTCCACCAGATGAGAGTGTTGCTGCTCGTGGTTCTGTGTGCAGTGCTACAGCGGGGAAGCCAGCAAAATGTTGAGAACATCATGAATAATGGTAACCACATTTCTCTCTTCCTTTTCTCTTCCTCTCTTTTTCTCTCACACACCCCCTTTCTTTCTCCTGCTCTCACTCTCTCGTATCCTGTGTCCGTAAGGAAGCCTATTGGTGTTAACCTCTGTGTGTGTGTTTCTATCTACTCCTTGACTAGTTCTGGCCTTGAGGGTGCCCCATGGTTCACATCCCGGTTATAACGTTCCTCTTACCTGTGGCGAGACCTATGAAAGCCAACCAGTGTTTTGGAAGAAAAATGGTACTACAGTCATAACTACTACTTCCATTACTGTTACTGCTGTAACTAACCCTGCTACTGCTACCAGAAGACATTGGTCGAAGAAATGTTGCAAGGATGAAAAGTGGTGAAACGTTTTCTTACAGTAAAAAGTTGCAAACCAGGGTCAACTGCATTGCTAGTCCAAACATAAACCTCCAAATTGAAATTAAAACTCTTACTCGACACCGCGGAAGAAACTTCTGCCCAGTTTATCAAAATAAATTGAGGATCAACATGTCTTGATGCAAGCTCAGTAATCCAGGTGTAGAAATCCCACAAAGTGTCCAGTGTACTCCAATCCGGGCCCGAGTCTCATGACCCGTTTAAAGTTTCAGCCATGTTTCCACAAGTAATGTGGCTCCAAAGAGGGATGGGTTTTTAATTTATATGTTTTGATGCATAATTATTTGTGGGGGGTTTCCCAAAGCTTCAGGACTCGTTAAGCAACGGAATTTGTACGGAAGAAGAATAAGATGAAGAAAGAGAAGAATAAGTTATGACGAATCATAATGTGTCTTGTTTTGCACAGCAGGCACATAATGATAAAAAGATATATAGTGAAGATAACTAGGTGTGGTTTCTTCAGTTTGCTGCAGCAATCACACAATGACACCTAACGATGCAAAAAAGACATTTATGTCCAAGGGACTATTTCTGTGCTGCAATCTTTGAACAAGATAGATTTAGATTTGTTTTGCTTTGGTAGTATATACCCCATAGAGCATACACTTATATACCCCCCATGGAGGTGGGTCCTCTAACTATGGATGTGTCACTGTCTAAGGTAAACAGCTCAGCTCAGCTTCGCGGGGCAATCAGATTAGTGTATATGTGGAGGAGATGGACGGAGGAAACTACACCTGTCATCTCGGCCGGGACGGACCATACCTCAACCACACCCTGGTACTGGTCCAGGTGGACCCAGACAACAAGTCTGTCATACTGGAGAGAATACATCACAGGAACCATGGAGGAGGTGAGATAAGAAAGATAAAATGGATGCAGAGAAAGAAAGAGAGAAATAGAGAGAGAGGAAGAATGTAGTTACCAATGATCCCTAACAGTGGCGTTTCTGTTCATCTCAGGGTATGTCTACTGTTCAGCGCACAACTACAACGGCTCCTTCCAGTGCACTTGGAAGAGGACGCCATACCGCTCCGAGGCCACTGTGCTGTCAGTGACAGCAAAACGGTGAGGTCACTGCTTTAAACACACACATACACACACACACACACACACACACACACACACACACACACACACACACACTGTACTAGTCAGTGAAGGACCCCAAAATGCTGTCTTTAAATATGTCAAATACATACCCAAAATATCTGAAACTGCTGGTACTGTATCGACCAACTAGTAAATCTGTAAGCCATGTTTATCCTGCTATGCTTACATGACAGAGTACCAAGACCAGCCTGCCATGTTTTTAACCTTTACATGGTTTTTAACCTGTAGATGTCAGCAGACTCACTAAAATGGTGTAGGGTGAAGTTACTGTTTAATGTGTTCACTAAACTGAATGCTTAACAGTAGTCTCTGTGTGACTAGTCTAATGCTACCCGGTCTATCTTTAACTCAGGGATTCTTCGGAGATTTCCTGTGAGGTGGATGCTGGTGGCTCGGGTATGCATTGTCAGGACCCCGGCTGTCCATTTAAAGAGGAGCAACGTCCCATCTTCCTCACTATCTACATATACAATGTGGCACGATTAGAGGCTTACAACACCAACTTCTACCTCAGAGACATAGGTAAGCCCTTTCGAATGCTGCATATGTGTGTGTGAGTTAAAGCTGGTTCAAATATTATTTTCAAATATATTTTTAATGTGTACATTGAAATTAACAAGAAAGCAAGGAAATTGGGGTGCATACTCACTTGCAACATAGCATTCCCAGCACAGTTTTTGGGGTCTAGTGCTTTGCTTAAGGGCTTTGTGGTGGTGACAGTGAACCCATAGATGTAGAGATAGAAGTAAAAAATGGTGGACAGGTACTTGGCACATAGATGTAGAAATGGTTTGGTCTACTTACAGGTGAGACATGGTGGCGTTTTCCCATCACAATCTAATGAACACCAGAGCGCTTTGAAAATATTTAAGTCTTTTGCTTTCTATCGGTGTGATAGATAGTAATAAGATATTTTTTTTTATTCCGAGTTGAAAAAACCTTAGAAGTTATCATCCCTCACACCTTCCTGTTCACACCTCATCCCACTGTCATTAGTGAGGCCAGAACAGGTCTCTAACCTGCAGCACAAGGAGGGCGGCGTGTTCAGCTGGGACTACCCCGAATCGTGGCAGAAGCCCTGCACCTACTTCTGCCTGCAGTTCCAGGTCAAGGTGGTCCGTCGTGGAGAAACATGCGACTCCAATGATCTAATCGAACAGGTAGGACAGAGCAGTACTTAGATACATACATGTGCTAGCGATGTTACTTTAAGATACAAATCTGAGGGCGTCCGGGTGGCGTGGCGGTCTATTCCGCTGCCTACCAACATGGGGATCGCGGACTCGAATCCCAGTGTTACCTCCGGCTTGGTCGGGTGTCCCCACAGACACAATTGGTTGTGTCTGTGGATGGGAAGCCGGATGTGGGTATGTGTCCTGGTCGCTGCACTAGCAGCTTCTCTGGTCAGTCGGGGCGCCTGCTGGTGGAATAGCATGATCCTCCCACACGCTACGTCCCCCTGGCGAAACTCCTCACTGTCAGGTGAAAAGAAGCGGCTGGTGACTCCACATGTATCGGAGGCATGTGGTAGTCTGCAGCCCTCCCTAGATCAGCAGAGGGGGTGGAGCAGTGACCGGGACGGCTCAGAAGAGTGGGGTAATTGGCCAAGTACAATTGGGGAGAAAAAAAAAAGGGGGGGGGATCACCAAAAAAAAGATACAAATCTGAGGATTTACATACAATCAAGTATCCTATGGGGTATTTAAGACAATATCAAGCCAGGGTATATCCAAATCATTGTCATGGTTACTGTTGGGTATAGGACTTTGCCGGGGAAAAACACATACAAGCCTTTTGCGTGTTCAACATGGCAGTCGAATTGTGCACAAAGACCAGGTTCTATGACAGAAAAGGCCCATTAAAGACCTTTACGAGTGGATGACACAACATGGACGGCCAACGCTTAGGTCCAACCATGTTTTGTTTGACGGTAGAGAGGGAACTTTATAACACCCGGGTAACCGTTTCATTTTGAATGGCCTTCGGGTATCCAGGTTGCTCTGATACCGCCACTGCATTTCCTACAGTGTCAGCAGAACCCTCGGGATTGTGACCTTAAGATATCCTTTACCATCTGGAAAAAAAAAACTCATTTTATGTGTTTTTTGCTGTGATAGAATGTGCTCCAGCTTAGTCAAACCTATCCCTTCCCTCTTGCATGCATAGCTCGACAATACCGACAAGATGAACTATAAAGTCAGAAGCAAAGCCAAGAGGTTTGTCTTCTGTGTGCGGGCACAGGACAAGTTCACCGACGGGCCATGGAGCGAATGGAGATACCATGTGTGAGTACACTAACTTGTTACCAAACAGAAACGCAACAATTATTACTGCAGTTTCCAGCCTAAGAACTAGCTGTACTCCGTTTAGGACGGAGAAGTGTTCAAAATGAGTCTGCCATTACTCAGAGTGTCTCGAGTAAGCTGCAGCATCTTGTGTTAGTTCAACTTGTCCTGGCTGCACATGCAGGGTGAAGAAAGCCACAGGGTGAAGAGTCACTCGTCTGGAGAAAGGCAGGATGGCGAGCAGGAAGAAGAGATAACACGAGGGGACAAGAATTATCATGACCTGTTAGTTCTCTCAATTATTATTATTGTTTAAAAACAATCAGCTTCAGCTGTTTGCTTGTACAGTATTTATTCATTATTGAGTGGTCTCTAAAGGAACATGGTCTCAAAGATGTGTAACGTACTTACGAAATAAAAACTTGACCTGAATCTAAAAAAAAAACAAAAAAACAACGTATTTTCATTGCTGCATGTAACCAGTATGTTCCCTATAATGCAATGTTTCCATTTGGCAACGCTTTGTCTGAGCTCAGTGTAGGGCTGCATAATTCAGGTTAAAATTATAACTCGGATCATTTTAAATAAAATATTTATAAGCCAATATTTCATCATCATGAACAGTGGGAGCTGAATTAACAATATATAATTATATTCCATCAACTATGCAGCCCTATCTTAGTGGAGGGGGGGGGGTGAAGAAAAAAAATACACACAGCAGGTGATTTTGTACAAAAAGAGGTTTACTCTCATATTTACAGCCAGGATATCAGAGATGTGGTCAGTCACGGTTACACAAAAACACGGGAAAACATGAATTTCCGTAAGAAATGAAATTAGATCAACGAAGTAACCTGGAAACCCAAGAGAAATATTACCAATTTCCTACAGGTCCCAGATACTTGTTCATCAGCACCCATCACCCTCCCTGCCCTACTGTACTGTCCCTATGGCCCATCACGTCCCCTTCATCAACACCACCACAGAAAAAAAGAAGAAAAAAACTGGCTGATGACAGCGAGTGTTTGACACATTTGTCTCCCATATGATGGGACAAAAAAAAAAAAAACAAATTTGGTGAAAATTGTGCGCTCATTCTATAGCCCCTGTGTTCCTTATCTGTATGATGCGATTGCTTCATCGGTGAAATTCCCCCGTCCTCATCCCTCCCGAGCCTTATCAAAAGGTCTGGACAGACTTCAGTGAGAACAAAAAGAACAAGAGGTTTGGTTTATCGGCTAGTTGAAGAAAAGAACAAACAAACAAAAAAGATCACTGACAAGCGTCTGAGTGCGAGTAACAAAACACTGGAACCCACCAGGCTTCAACACTCAGTAACGCGGTCGCTTCCGGGCATCCGTGTTCGCACACATACACCCATCCACCACTGTAAACGTTTAGCGTCTGTGTACATCTGACAGCACTGCAGTGAAAATATGCCCCTCAGCCTTCTTCACACTGGATTTTAACCCCACTCCCCCACCCACCCCACCCACCCACCCCGGCCTCACAGTACCTGCAGGGGTTATTGCATATCACTAAAACGATAATAGGTGCCTGTTGTTAAGGTGATGAGAGATGACAACCAAAGACACAGGTTTAGCTTTGATTTTACAGTTGCCCCTTCTTTATATTTTCAGTCCGATTGCCCCCCCCTCCCCCCAACCTCTTCCTCATGATGCTGGTGCAGCGCTGCAGGTTTAAGAGGGTGTTATGTGAAGTAGTGAATCATGCAAGTTATACTGGAGAGCTAGACTCCATTCCAACGCGTTTATTTATTCCAAACAGGTTTTAGTCATTTCAGTTTTTAATCCCCCCGACCCCCTACCCTGGTCTTAAACTGAACCGTTTGTCTCACTGGTTGATTTGCTGTTCAGTGGTTTTCCTTGGCCCTTTCTCTGAAACGCAAACTCTGTCCAGCAGAAATATTAAGAACACATCACAACTGGCCGCAGGTATGAGGGCATGACTGGACAAGACCTGAGTGAAATAGTGTCTGCTTTATAAAACGCTGCTTGGAGTATCAATGGAGGAGTAGTGTGTGTGTGTGTGTGTGTGTGTGTGTGTGTGTCCACTTCGGACAATGAGTAACAGGGAGCTTAGATAACCACAGGGGGTTAGTTATCTGTCAGGTAATTACACCTTGCACTATTCAAATTGTGCAGGTGGAGCAAACTCGGTATATATGGAACTCCAAGTAGATTAAAAACATACTAATTATCATAAAGCACTATTTGACCCAGGTCTCTAGACGTCTGACTGAGGTATGTGTGTGTGTGTGTGTGTGTGCCTGTTGTTAAAGTGTGTGTGTGTGTGTGTGTGTGTGTGTGTGTGTGTGTGTGTGTGTGTGTGTGTGTGTGTGTGTGTGTGTGTGTGTGTGTGTGTGTGTGTGTGTGTTTGTTAGGGCTGTCAATATTCCAAATTTGAATAGATAATCGTAAAAAAAATAAAACAGACATTCGAGTGTGAAAATGATCATTCATTTGTGAAATAAAAAGCGGCACTACCGCGGCTGGTCCGCCTCGTGAATTCTCGCAAGAGGCTCGGCCACTGCACTGAATACACCGCATGACGGACAGGGGTCCCAAAACGTCACTTTCACTGGCTGAAAATGAAATTTAGGTCAAGCTGAAATGAGCGACTAATTCAACAACAACCGTGTGGTGGAAGATGGTAGAGACTTCACAACCCGACTCGTCCGCAGAGTGATTTTATCTCCGAACCATCTAAAAAGCCCCTTTTGGAAATACTTCGGATTGTGATCAAAAAACGGGAAAATTGTGGAACCGCGAGATAAAGTCATATGCAAGCTATGTTAGCATTCCGTGTTTATCATGGAGCAGCATGCTCAGAGCGTTGAATGTCTGTTCTATATACCGTAAAACTTCAATTAATACCCCACACTTTTATTTACTTCGATCGGCGAATGTAACCGGCCTGTTGTTGTTGTTTTTTTTCCCCTTTGGATGTTTTCCCCCTTTTTCTCATCGATTGTATCTGGCCAATCACCCCACTCTTCCGAGCCGTCCCAGTCACTGCTCCACCCCCTCTGCTGATCCAGAGAGCACTGCAGACTACCACATGCCTCCTCCGATACATGTGGAGTCGCCAGCCGCTTCTTTTCACATAACAGTGAGGAGTTTCGCCAGGGGGACGTAGCACATGAGAGGATCACGCTACCCCCCCCCCCCCAAATGGGTGCCCCGACCGACCAGAGGAGGCGCTAGTGCAGTGACCAGGACACACAACCACATCCGGCTTCCTACCCGCAGACACGGCCAATTGTGTCTGTAGGGACGCCTGACCAAGCTGGAGGTGACACGAGGATTCAAACCGGCGATCACCGTGGTGGTAGGCAATGGAATAGACTGCTACGCTACCCGGACGCCCAAACCAGCCTATATTTGGGACAGGAGTTGGGACCTTTAATTCCTTTCGCACAAAACTCTTGCTCAGCAAAGATGGAAAAATACATTCAATTTGTTTATTTAAACCCCTAATCCGTATAAAAACTAGGCTATTGAATAACACATCAATTACAAACCCGAGAGAGAGAGAGACAGGGAGGTCTATGGTCTTTAAATGAAGTTTTACAATATAGGACAATATTTCATTTGTTTATTTTGTAATGTGTAGGTATGTAGGTCTTTTAAAAGACATGATTACGTTGAAATAAATATACCTATACAAGTAGTTATGTCTGTCGTTGTATTGGTTTGCCATCCATCCGTCATCTGAATGCGCAAAAATACATCTGAATGGGTTCGAACCCATGTGTTTTTGTTTTTTTTAGAAGGAATAACCAAACGTCATTTTTGGCCAATTTCGACAGCCCGTGTGTGTGTGTGTGTGTGTGTGGTGTGTGTACAGTTAGACACCAAACATGCAGGTATATAAATAGGGTAGAGCATCCCAGTCCTGAGTTGTTGCGGGTCTGTTGGTTGTTGCGGAGTAGTTATAATTGTGAAATGTGTGTAGAATATGTGATGGGGCTACAACATCAACTTATCCTTGAAGTCTGTCAGAGTGGTCCTCTTTCAATGGCTGTGCCTCTTAGACAAGAACCTATGTAAGGGCACACACGCACGCACGCACGCACGCACGCACACACGCACGCACGCACACACGCACACACACACACACAATTGAAAGATTAGCATTGCCATTTTTAATTTACCATGCTGATATAACACACATTTTAGATTTTTTGTGACTCTCAATTCATTAAATTCATCGTGTG
Source organism: Lampris incognitus (assembly GCF_029633865.1). Lineage (NCBI taxonomy): Eukaryota > Metazoa > Chordata > Actinopteri > Lampriformes > Lampridae > Lampris > Lampris incognitus. The sequence continues at coordinate 42,264,373 of NC_079218.1, forward strand.
GAGGGTCTCTGTGTATGTCTGGAGTCATCGCAAGCAGAATTTCTGCTTCTTTTTTTGTGCATTCAAAATACTTTTTGTCACTGTTTTATTGCTTACTCTTCTTATAAAACTCTTGTGAACCTCTGCTGCATGGACACAAACCACTGTTACTACAGAACGGGTGACATCCGCTCACCCGTATGCGCCTACCTCTCCCAGTGTTTGTGGTTGAGTCCAGTGAAGTCTTCAAGCTTGGCGATCTCTTTGAGGTACTGGGCTAGTTTATACAGCTCCCTGTCCCTTTCTCTGTTCAGATGAGCCTTCATAAAGGGTCGTATCTAGAACACACACACGCAGACAAAACCACATGTGTTTTAGTCAACAATCTGTCGCAATGGAAACGCTCTCATGTCGACCTACTGTACTGCTAATGATCTGTGTAAGCTGGCGTCTTACCAGCATCCCGCGTGCATCAGCTTGATCTTTCTGTTAGCTATTCTTATCCATTTGATTACATATAAATACAGGAAACAATTCATCTTTACACACTAAAGATGTTTTGTGCTCACTCGCATAAATGCAGTGCTTATTCCTAACACATGGGGCAGTGGTCCTCAACCACTGAGTCGCAACCCCCCCCAGAATAATCAGGTTGGTGCTTGTAACCCCCCCCCCCCCCCTTGATATTTAGGATGGGTTTAATACCAAGGACAAATTGCATGTATGTGTAAAAATGTACTTGGCTACCAGACGGTTCTAACAAAAAATATACATACACTAAGAAGGAGAGTAGGAAAAAATAGCAACAATAAGACAACACAGGTGGCTTACACAAAATGTGGACCTTAAAACAATCTGGATACTTAAAGTGCAGTGAGAAAATATTTTCCCCCTACCTGATTTTCTTTGTCAAACAATGGTTTCAGATCTCTTTTTTGGGGGGGGGGGGTGTATTTTTTCCCTTTTTCTCCAAATTGTACTTGGCCAATTACCCCACACTTCCGCGTCGTCCCGGTCGCTGCTCCACCCCCTCTGCCAATCCGGGGAGGGCTGCAGACTACTGCATGTTTCCTCCGATACATGTGGAGACACCAGCCGCTTCTTTTCCCCTGATAGTGAGGAGCTTCACCAGGAGAATGTAGCGCATGGGAGGATCACGCTATTCCCCCCAATTCCCCCTCCCCCCTGAACAGATGCCCCGACCGACCAGAGGAGGCGCTAGTGCAATGACCAGAACACATACACACATCCCGGCTTCCCATCCGCAGACATGGCCAATTGTGTCTGTAGGGACACCTTACCAAGCCGGTAGGCAATGGAATAGACCGCTTCGCTACCCGGACGCCCTTGGTTTCAGATCTTTATACAAAATGTAATAAGATGACAAGAACCTGAGTAAACACAAAATAGTTTTTAAATGATCATTTCATTTATTGAAGGAAAAAAGTTATCCAACACCCATATGAAAAGTAATTGCCCCCCTGAATTTAATAACTGGTTGTGCCACCTTTAGCAGCAACAACTTCAACCAAACACTTCTTAATTTGAAATCAGTCTTTCATATCGCTGTGGAAGAATTTTGGCCAACTCTTCTTTGTGGAACTGCTGTAAGTGTTTGAGCATGAACTGCTGGTTTAAGGTCCTGCCACAGCATCTCGATGGGGTTCAAGTCAGGACTTTGACAAGGCCACTACTAAACCTTCGTTTTGCTTCTTTTGACCCTTTCTGCGGTGGACTTACTCTTGTGTTTTGGATCATTGTCCTCCTGCATAACCCAATTAGGCTTCAGCTTCAGATCATGGACATTCTCCTTCAGAATTTTCTGATAGAGAGCAGAATTCATGGTTCCTTCAATGATGGCAAGTTTTTCGGGCCCTGAGGCAACAAAGCATCCCCACATCATCACACTACCACCACGTTTGACTGTTGGTATGATGTTCTTATTGTGAAATGCTGTGTTTGCTTTATGCCAGACATAACAGGAGTGATGTCTTCCAAAAACTTCCACTTTTGATTTGTCCGTCCTCAGAAAATTATCCCAAAAGTCAAATGTGAGACTGGCACAAATGTTTCTCTTGGCTAGCAGTGGTTTGCACCTTGCAACTCTCCCATGAATTCCAGTTTTGCCTAATCTCGTTCTTACTGTCGAATCATGAACTGCTTCTTGTTCTGAGATATTGCTGCGGTCTGCTCTTAGGTCCACCAGCCACCAGATGGACCTAAGAGTGTCGTGTGTGTTGCCTCCTTTTCTCATATATCAAGCGTAAACCTGTGGTGATTCCGTATGTGGCGGAGCAGTTGAGACGCATATTTTCCAAACACCTTAGCTGAGGCTAGAGAGGCCTGCAGTTCTTTAGATGTTGTCCTGTTTGTTTTTTGTGGCTTCCTGGATGAGTCATTGCTGCGCACTTGGAGGAATTCTGATAGGCTGTTCACTCCTGGGAAGATTCATCACTGTTCCAAGTTTTCTCCATTTGGAGACGATGGCTTTCACTGTGGTTCGCAGGAGTCCCAGAGCCTTGGAAATGGCTTTCTAACCCTTTCCAGACTGATATAGCTCAACTATTCTTCATTTCTTCCACAATTTCTTTTGATGACAGCACAGTGTGCTGCTTGTTGACACCTTGTAGCCTACTTCACATTGATAAGGTTCTATAAGATATGTTTAGACTCAACAGAGCTGGCAGTAATCAAACCGGGGTGTGTTTGCTCGAACTGAATCCAATGATCAGTTGGTTAATTGGTTTACTGAGTAACTAAGGGGGCAATTACTTTTTCACATATTGGATATTTTTTCCTTAAATAAATACAATTATTTAAATAAAGAATTGTGTGTTTACTCTGGTTCTCTTCATCTCATTAAATTTTGCATGGAGATTTGAAACAATTAAGTGTAAAAAATGTGCAAAAATAGAGAAAATCAGGAAGGGGGCAAATGCTTTTTCATGGCACTGTATGTTTCATGAAAAAGCATGTTGCGTTTTGCAAATTAGTAAGTCTGTAGATCAGTAGCTGATAGTTGCAAATATGTTTTTCTCCGGTCCAGGTATCAAGTATTCATTTTGCGCTCATGTAATAACCTTGACTTTATGCTTTGGAATACGCGGCTAATGACAGAACCAGTGTGGAGACTGACAGAGGCATGTCATTTACACAGTTTCCAAAGCAGATATACTACTTAGGCAAAGCGACCACTGTTGACCTCAGGTAAATGTTACCAAACAACTTTACCACTAGAGGCATTTAAAAATAAAATAGAATATTTAATAATAATAATAAAAACACAAATAAAACTGAGGTGGAGATGATGGTGAATGAGCTACCTTCAGGCCGTTCTGTGGATTCATGAGGAAGTTCCGTCCGATGTCGTCAAACATGATGGTGTTCTTCCTACTGTAGAACTCACCATACTTCCCCCAGATCACACCTAAAGGCTTCACCTGACAACATACATCATGAGTCAAATGCACAAAATCGGGTGTTTCACTCAGCTTGTCAAAGAAAGTTTAATCAGTTCATCTGGACACGACATTTATTGAGAGAGGAAGGTTTCATCACTCATCTAGTGACCTCTTCAGTCTCAACTGACTGCAGGTATACTCACCCTTATAAACAATACAGTGGCACAACAACTGAAAATGATCAGTTTCATATGCAAATTGCCATGACCATTAACTAGTTTCAATGGCCATGTGTACTATTCACAGAGGATTTGGGAATGTTTGCAATCACAGCATTGTAAAATGGTGACAGATGTTCTCTTAGCCCCCCTGGTTCAGGGATGGTTGTTCACTCGTCACATAGATGGCCTCTTTGACTCCCCGTTCGAACAGTGTTCCTCCCCATCAAGGTTGTGCACATCCTCATCCTTGAAAGAGTGGCCACTGGCCTGTAGATGGGTGTAGACTGTGGAGTCCTGGCCTGACTGCGTTAGCTCTTCTGTGTTGTGCCATCCTCTTGGCCAGTCACTGCTTGGTTTCCCTGATGTACAAGTCACTGCAATCCTCCCGGCACTTAACAGCGTACACTATATTGATCCGTTTGTACCAGGGTACCTGATCCTTGGGGTGGACCAATTTCTGGCACAGCGTGTTTTGGGGTTTGAAAGCAATTGAGACACAGTGTTTGGAAAATACGTGTCTCCACTTTTCTGACACTCCCGCTACATACGTAATCACCACTTGTTTACGCTTAGACAGCTGTTGTCCTTTTTCCTCCCTTCAATTGGTTGGTGCACTGTTTGGGCATCTTCCCAGCTTTGACAAATGCCCAATTAGGTTAACCACACTTAACTAGGGCCTGTTTAATGTCGGATTTCTCCCCTTCTCTGGCCGCTGTGTCGGTGGAGACATTGTCACCTCGGTGGTACAGTATCCTGATGGCTCGTGGTCTGTGTACCAGTGGATGATGAGAGTCAAACCTTAACTACTGATCAGTATGTGTTGGTTTTCAGTAAATATCAGCAATTAAATGTCCCCCATCACCAACTGCAATTTCAGTCTAAGAAAGCTAGCCTGTCATTTTTCACATCCTCCCTGGTAAACTTGATGTTGTTGTCCACAGAATTAATGTGGTCGGTGAAATGTGGTACATCCTGAGATTTAATTTTAACCCAGTGGTCGTCCACACATCTGAACCAATGGCTAGGTGGTGTCCCTGGATAGGACATCAGAGCCTCTTTTCCACTTCTTCCATCTACAAGTTGGCCACTATAGGTGAGACTGGGGAACCCATAGTACACCGATGCCTCTGCCTATAGTACTGCCCCGTGTATGTGAAGTACGTGGACTGAAGACACAGCTTCGAGAGCAGACATACTTGGTCAGTGTTAACGGTGGTCCTATTGCTACGGATGGGGTCGTTTTGTAATTTCATACAGACTACCTCCACTGCTCCATCAACAGGAATGCACGTGAAGAGAGACTTATCATATGAGACCATTGTTTCATCCCCCTCCATAATGATGTCCCTCATCTTATCCACAAAATCCATAGTATTCTGAATGTGATGTTCATTACTGCCTACCAACAGGTTAAGAAAAGATGCCAGAAACTTAGAGATGTTATAGATCACTGAGTTAATCATACAAACAATAGGCCATAATGGCACATCCTGTTTATGTATCCTGGGTAATCCATACAGACTAGGTGTAGCTTCCCCTGGGTGCAATCTGTGGTACAAGAGTCTTCCAATAGAATTGTCCTGTTCTAACAGCTTCAGAAAATCCATCACCTTTTTCTTGTAACCACTGCCTGGATCTCATTTCAGGGGCTCATAAGTATTCATGTCGCTAAGTAGTGTCATAACTTTCTCATGATAGTCCGTCTGTTTAATACACCAATGCATCTGCCTTTGTCTGCTGGAAGGATGACAATGCTATTGTCCTTACTGAGAGTCGTGAGAGATTTCCTCTCATCTCTACCGATGTTGAACGACAGCACCTTTGCATTGCTGAGGCAGGCTGAAACTTCCGTCCGCAGTTGCTCCGCTTCCAGGTCCGTGATGTGGTTTTTATGGATCGCTGATTCCGTGGCTGTGATTAGCGAGGATGTCTTTCTCCGCCTGGGCAAATTGTCTGTCGGACAGATTCTTCACCCACTTGTGCACATCGCCAGCGTGTGTCTAGCGTCCATCTCTCTGTCTGCTGTTGAGGGCGCTGTCCGTTGTCTGTCGATGTCTCTGGCGTGCAGTAAGTAGGTCGAACTTCTTTTGAACTGGTTTGAACGGGGTGTCAAAGAGGCCATCTGTGTGAAGTGGGAACGACCATTCCTGAACGGGGGGGGGGCTAAGACTAGATCTGTCACCATTTTACAATGCTGTGATTGCAAACATTCCCAAATCCTCTGTGAAAAGTAAACATTGCCATTGAAACTCTAGTTAATGTTCACGGCAATTTGTATATGAAATTGATCGTTTTCAGTCGTTATGTCACTGTATTGTTCATAAGGGTGGGGATACCTGCAGTCAGTTGAGACTGAAGAGGTCACTGAGATGAGTGATGATACATTTGTCTCTCAATAAACATTGTGCCCAGATGAACTGATTCAACTTTGATTTTCTTTTGCTCCACTGTGGCGGTCTTATATTGACTGTGTGCATAAGTTTGACTGTGTGTGTGTGTGGGGGGGTATTCTGTGCGAGTGTTTTTCTGTGCAGACTAACCTCCACCACTCCTCTCTTGGGAGTGTGCACCGTGATCATGGCTGCACTATCCAGCATGAATGCGATCTTGTAGTTGGGGTTGTCCGTCACTCCAAGTTCCTGCATAAACACACACATACAAGCACAAACAAACAAGCATAAATTAAGAGTTTTCCCTGACAAATTCAAACAGGTAGAACTGATGTACAATGACATTGACCAAAGTAAAACAATCTAACAATTTGTTCTGTAAATTTTTTGAAAATGGAAAACCTTACTTTCATCTTGGCATCAATCCACTTCATACTTGTGGCAGCTAAAGCAGAAAGAGCACAGTTGTGATATATAGATCCCCAAGTGTCAATTTTTAAGTATGATCATCCTCAGATTTAAAAATGACCTATGACTCTGACTCTGTTGAGCACTAGTTACGGATTTCACACAAGGGAACAAGTGGATGAAATTGGATATATCACACACACACATCTACATATCTCTATATCTACATATATATAGTTAGGTATTTCCAGCATGGCCGCTACTGTTTTTTTCTTTTAGTAACAAGAAAACCCATTTTGCACATGACTATTATTTTTGGTTTAATGTGCAAAACTTTAAAGTATTACCAGAGATCACACAAATCAAAACGTTGTGAGCTAATATGTAAAACCCCATATTGTTGTGCCTATGCACTTATAACTTCAAGAGAAGAGGAGAGAAGATACATACACCAGATGACAATGTCATAGTCCTCATAAGCAGAGGTCAGAAACTCGTGGAGGAATGGCCTCATCAACTCTTGACCCGTCTCTGCACAAGACTTGTGATCTAAAAGTCATATAAATTGTAGAAATCAACTCATAGAATCCAATTTTAAAATAAAGACCGGTAAACAGACAAAAAAAATGATAAATTTCTCTTTGGCTGGGCATGGGCTGAGCCTCAAACATTTTTCAGCCCAACTGAAAGAACACTGCGGCCCAGTGGCGCAGTGGTTAGCGTGGTCGCCTCACAGCAAGAAGGTCCTGGGTTCGAGCCCTGGGGTAGTCCAACCTTGGGGGTCGTCCTCCATGTGGAGTTTGCATGTTCTCCCTGTGTCAGCACGGGTTTCCTCCGGGGGCTCTGGTTTCCTCCCACAGTCCAAAGACATGTAGGTCAGGTGAACTGGCCATATTAAATTGTCCTTAGGTATGAATTTGTGTGTGTGTGTGTGTGTGTGTGTGTGTGTGTGTGTGTGTGTGTGTGTGTGTGTGTGTGTGTGTGTGTGTGTGTGTGTGTGCGTGTGCGTGTGTGATGGCCTGGCAGCCTGTCCAGGGTGTCTCCCCGTCTGCTGCCTAATGACTGCGGGGATAGGCTCCCGCGACCCTGAGAGCAGGATAAGCGGTTCGGATAATGGATGAAAGAACACTATTGGAAAACACAACATTTTTTTATATTGCTTTCAGTCCTGCAACAGTGCACTGGTAGAGGTGGATTTTAAATAATTGCAGGTCCGGCTAAAGGCATAGGCCATTTAGGCGGTCACCTAGAGCACCACTTTCTGGTGGGCGCTGGTCGCCATCAAAGGAAAAATAAATAAATAAGGTGGCACGGTGGCACTGTGGTTAGCGCTGTCGCCTCACAGCAAGAAGGTCCTGGGTTCAAACCCTGAGGTTGTCCAACCTCGGGGGGGGGGGTCATCCTCTGTGTGGAGTTTGCATGTTCTCCCCGTGTCTGTGTGGGTTTCCTCTGGGTGCTCCTATTTCCTCCCACAGTCCAAAGACATGTAGGTCAGGTGAATCGGCTGTACCAAATTGTCCCTAGGTGTGAATGTGTCAACCCAGTGATAGACTGGCAGCCTGTCCAGGGTGTCTCCCTGCCTGCCGCCCAATGACTGCTGGGATAGGCTCCAGCATCCCGCGACCCCTATTGGGATGAGCGGCTTGGGTAATGGATGGATGGATAAATAAAATATAAAGAGTTGCCGATGGGTGCCCTTCCTCATTTTCTGCCTTGAGGGAACGAATAAAGAAAAAGATATACAGCACATCTTTCTTAAAACAGAGAGGGAATAGTTCTCTCTTCTCTCTTCTTTACAGCATTAATATTGTAATGATTTACATGTAAAAAGGCACGTAACGCAACCCTGCAGACTTCATTTTAAAAAGTCGCGTTAAGTAGTCGTACAAATTTGTCCGTCCATTTATCTGCTAAGTCTCCAATCTGTCACGGTCTATTTAAACCAAATGATGTGATGTTCAGCTTGTGGCTTTAAACTTGATTCTGCAACAGAACTGAGTTTTAGTTCAAAACCTCAGATGGATAAAAAGTTTGACAAAGTGAATGATGATTAATCTCAGTATATTTTCAGAAATGAGACTTATTCCAACTTAACATGAATTGAGAAATGTGAGTTAACGTTAACAGAGAGAAACTATTCTGCCTTCCATACGTTGTTAACGGGCTGACGTCTGTTATCCAGACTGAACTGCTGAATGGTGTTTCTATCAAATCAAAGTTTCTAATAGAAACTCTGATTTAATAGAAACTTCCTATTAAGTCACCCATCCATCCATCCATTATCCAAACTGCTTATCCTGCTCGCAGGGATGCTGGAGCCTATCCCAGCAGTCATTGGGCAGCAGGCGGGGAGACACCCTGGACAGGCCGCCAGGCCATCACAGGGCTGAAACACACACACACACACACACACACACACACACACACACACACACACACACACACACACACACACACACACACACACACACACACACACACACACACACCCCTAGGGACAGTTTAGTATGGCTAATTCGCCTGACCTACATGTCTTTGGGAAGAAATTGGAGCAGCCGGAGGAAACCCACGCAGACATGGGGTGAACATGCAAACTCCACACAGAGGACGAACCAGGACGACCCCCAAGGTTGGACTACCCTGGGGCTCGAACCCAGGACCTTCTTGCTGTGAGGCGACTGCGCTAACCACTGCGCCACCATGCCGCCCTATTAAGTCAGTTTCTATTAAATCAAAGTCAGCCTGGTCAGAAGACTCAGGGTGCAGATGCTGAAATTTCAAAATTCACCCGACTTTGTGGAGTTGATAGATGAGTCACAGACACGTCTGTCTTCCTACCTGTCTCTCTCCTATACTATCTCTGTCCGTGTCTCTTTATTTTCTCTGTCTGGCTGTCTCCATACCTGTTTCTCTCTCATACTCATCTCTCTGTCGAACAGCTATTTCAGAGAATTTCAGTAGAATTTATTTTAATGGAGGTCTTTACAGGCTCTGCTCTTCTTACTGTCACAGTGCTTTTTAATCAATATGGGCTCTGAATTAGATGTAGACACTGTAAAGTAAATAGATCTATCTATCTATCTAGATTCCTATCTGGGATGTTAATAACAGGTAAAGGTAGTTGGTAATATGTAACAATTTATTCCTTCTTTGATATGTGATTTGTTTGTTTGACAAGTAATTTTAATTCATAAAAATATATATTTTTGTTTAGAAACCACTGTGGTGTTTGTTTTCTATATTTTTACTGTAGAATGAGTGGGTGGTGATGAGGCAGTAGTGGAAGGGTAATGTGGTGGTGGTGGTGGTGTGTGTGTTTGGGGGGGGGCACCAAAATGGCTAGAGCCAGCCCTGAATAATTGTTCCAGTCAAGCAACTTGAATAAAGCCAGAATGACATTCAAATCAAATGATCAAAAACAAAGACATACATCCAGAAATGCTTGGCAGGTACTCAGCAAAGTGGCTAGACAAATATAAGGGCCTGCATGGTCCCAGTGAGTAAGCTTATCTTCAATTAATAATCACATTTTGAAATGGGGATGTATCAAACCCATTTGCCTTTCCTCAGGTTGTGTACAGACAGAGTGTGTGTAACCATTCAAGCACACGGCAAAAATCAGAAATGCAGTCAGTGTTGTGACAAAAAACTAACACGCAAAGACAAAAAAAGCAAGGCTATATTACCGGGGTAAAAGGCACCATTTAGATGATATGATTAAAAATAGGTCACACTTTATTGGGTTTTTGCTACAGTTAATCCCTTTATTACAGTATATGGCAGGGTGAATAAAACTGTGTACTGTCACTGTCACACTCAGAGCATTTATATATAGGTAATAGCCCTGGGCCAGTACAACTCACCAAACAGTGTGTAGTCCACATCCAGCACCAGAAGCCTCTTGCCCTCTCTGGGAGGATTTAGCTCGTCCACCTTATAGTCTTTCACTCTTCTAGCTATTTTAGCTAGGTTCTCCTCTCTAAATACATACAACACATATTTATAATTACAGTTGAGAAGAGGATAATTATGATTAGTGTATAATTATAATTACATAAACATTTTAGTTTACAATGTGAGCCACGTTTGTTGAGCTCTTTTCTATACAAGCACAGAACACACACGCACATAGATCTACCTGTTCTCTACTTCAATGACCTCCTCCTCAATGTCGAAATCATTCACCACATCATCATTCTCTGGAGGAGGGGCTAAAACATCTTCCTTTACAAGAAAAAAAACATGCATATTAAGAGAATACCACTCATTCATATTTGACCAATCAGGTTTATGGTTGATTGGCAGATAATTTTATTATCAGTCAGAAAGTCAGTCAGCTAACAAACCAGCAAGTCAATCTGTCAGTTAGTTGGTCAGCAAAGTAGCAAGCAAGAGAACACCATGCCCTGTTAGTCAACCAGCAAGCTAGATAACGACCCAATCAAACATTCATCAAGAGATTATCTAGTGCTTGGTAGCCTGACTGCCAGCCAATAAACTAACAAATCAGCCAGCAGCAGCTTGCTACAGAAACTGTTATTTTGCAAGCCAGTCAGTGGCTTAAATAACATATTAGTATAAGAACAGAGTTGGTCAGGTTGCCACTCACCAGTCTCCCGTGTGAGGTGAACGAATTGCTAGGCAAGGGTTGAATAGCAACCCAGGGAGTTAATTGATTAGCCTGCCAAACAAATGGCTTTTCAGTGAGTTAGGCAACATTCACACAGAATCAGGCATGTCACAACGTGGCCCAATGGGATCAGTGATCCCCGCAATGGGCCATCGCAGGAATCATGACCCACGTGGACATCTTCAATCTGATCGCCGGCTTACACGATTGGCCACCGCAGTGCGACATCCAGTTGCGTTCCGGCAAAAATTGAATCTGGTTCAACTCTCTTGCCGGACACTGCTGCGATTTTTTGCTGAAACCCCTGCAGAACACACTGCCCTCATTCAAAATGAATGGGAGGACTTGTGTTTTTTGACGCATTGCCCGATTCTGTCTGAATACGGCCTTATTAGTCTGCCAGTCAGCCACCTACCAGACTCTCCTCTCTGGTGCCCATCATCATGATCTTGGTGTTAGGCTTCAGCTTCAGAGAGCCAAGCTTCACCTCATCCTCAGCTGGCTTACCTGATGGGAAGAAAGTAAAAGAAAAGGAAAGAAGAGGTGGAGAGACAGATTTACTGCACTGAGGAACCCAGATTAATGTTACATAAATTAGCAGTCATCTTGAAAGACATACATCTACATAGCAAAATGCGAACAAAGTGACACGTATGTAGAAATCGGGACTGTGAAAAGTAAACTCTTGTGCATCTCTAAAGGCTTATTCGGTGTAGATAGGGGTTGGGGCTAGGGAAAGAGTTGGAATCTCTAGTAGGTTCTCAGGAGGTAGCAACACAAGAAGTTGATTTTAAGAACCCAACCTGACGGTGCAGGGGACACAAAGCATGATTAACATTATAAGCACAAAGGGTCGAGACTTTTACGAGCGCTCACCTTTGACCTTTAGTCCCAGCAATTTCTGTCTCTCTGGCAGCACACCAGTCAAGGTCTTAATCGATTGTTTAAGGTCCAGCACTGTGTCCTCCTCAGACAGAGAGCTGATGGAGTACTCCTGGCCACCCCACTTAATGATCACCGATACCGACATGGCTGTTGGAGGCTGCTCACTCAAACATACACACTTTTAGCAGCTGCAGACAAGAGCACTCGCTCTCAAGCAGCTGGCGAACCTGGAGCAGCAACGTGACACACAGGAAGACAAATGCAACGGATGACCACAGAGCCTTTGAGCTGTCAGAACAGATTTTGTCATTTATCTTGCAAAATCGCGGTGATATGAACCAAAACAAAGCATAAAACAAGACACAGACAGATTAAAAGGTAGCGGGGACTTTGCCTGGCTAATGTTCGAGGGGGGGAAAAACGCCTCCTAGTCGGACCAAACGCGCCTGCGTTGTTGTTATTTTTAGCATGACATAATATTACCTAGCAGCTAAGTAAACAGTCGCGTCCACTACTTAACGTTAGCTAGCAAAGGTTTGGGGATTGTGAGTCCTCACCTTGCTAATTTAGCTTTCAAGCAATATTTTGAAAACCGTTTTCGATTTCCCTTTTTGCAGTTAAATGAATGAAGTTTACTGTCCAATTTCATTCAACGGACTTCATGGAGTTCCAAGCCCTGCCGGAAGTGACGTCAAAGTAATTCCTCGTTGCCATGGTGGTTTTTATCGGCGGCTGGCATCCGAAATTTTGCATTATCGCCACCTACTGAAACGCATGAGCGTCACTGTACGGACTACATTGTACACCCAAAGTGATCCCATTCACGACATTGTCCATTCTGTAACCCAGACCCAGCCCGAGTTGATGCAAATCCTTCCCGCAGTGTAGATCTCCGGATATGTCAAAAAACATTCAAACATCTCCTGGCAGCGTCCGGCACCATCTTGATTCTTGTCGACTCCCCCCTTTATTTCAGCAGCGCAATGAATGACCGTGACGACTAACGCCAAAAACATTTTCTTGTCCGTGCAGATATTCTGGTCAGCTCCATTCCTTTTCTGCATTCTCTTTGCAGCTTCAGCGTACGACAATCCAATTTCTGTTCTCATTTTATTCCCCTTTTTCTTCTTTTTTGGTCTATGTGCTGACCCAATATCGCGATTTCCCTTGCAGGGCCAGGCACTTTGCTTGCGCGTTCTCAACTTTACAATCTCCAACATTGCGGCTGTCCTTCCCACATCTCCTGACATACTGCAGCAACATGTCCATATTCTTGACAGCAAAAGCATCTGAGAGGAGCTCTCTCATGCTGTCTAGCCCTGTAACTCACATAATCAAGGTGTACACTCTTTCCGGCAATTCCCCCTTCCAAAGTCAAACCCCGAATTATTGTCCTCCTCCTCCCCTTCACGGAATCTAGCCGTTCTTCTTGCCCCACACACGCCTGCAACATCCCGAAACGACAGCCTCTACTGACGCTTTGAGATATAATCAATGAGAACGTCCCACTTCTAGTTATCCCGATCGATCGTACGTCTCCCAAGTTTTCCCCCCTGCAAACTTACCGACGTCAATGTGGGTGCCTGGAAATCCCGTCTTCTCTCGTCACGGCTGTCATCCCACAAAAAAAAAATACATCGCCTCGGTTCTCAGTGACTGACAACAATCACGGGAGTGATTCGTCGTATTCTTCCGTCTCTTACTTTCAAACCCTCTTGTGTCTTCGTTCTCATTTCCAATTTCGCTCCGACCCTGACGTCATTTCCGCCATCTCCGACCCCCCCCGAACGAAAATATTGATTAGCCGTCTCACAATGTTCGCCTGCCAACTTCCAAAACAACACTGACCGTCGTTGTTCCTCGTTGCCACGGTTACGCCTTTACAGGAGTGAGGAAGATTGACGCAAAATATTTCTCTCGATACTAATATGTTAAATCCAATGCTATTTAGGTAAAGTACTTGTGGTAACTTTCTCAAAAGAGGCAGCGGACTTAAGACTGACATGTTTCTCTCTATAAAAACGGACTGCGCGTTTTAAATAGCAAAGTCACGTTTATTCCATCCACGGAATGTGACACGGAGGGCATAGAACTGGCTCCCATTCCAGATCCTTCCCTAAAGACATACTCACACTTCCACTGTATCAATTACTGGTTGGTATTGTAACCGGTTATTTTCTTGCCCGGCGCGGGATTCGATACGAGGTGTATTGCACCACAAGGCGACACCACTAACCGCTCGGCTAAAGGGTCAGACCCATTAACTAGCGGCTAACGTGTCTTATTAGTAGTTTACAGTATCTTTACAGTAAATGCAGCCTTGTAAAAATATTGTGATAGGCCTAATATGACCGATTTCTTTCCTGATCAAACCAATTAAAAATTCACTCAATAAATCCAAATGAAGAAAAATAAAATGCAGCCGTTTTCCTCTCTTTGGATTTTCTGCTTGTCTAACTCGTTTCAGAAACAATAGCGTGTAAAAAAATTTGAAATTCAATTTCTAAATGAACCTGTTCATTCCGTTGCACTCAAAACTTTTTTTTGAGTTCTTGCAATCTCAATGCAGTCTTACTTACCTTTATTGAACTTATATTAGCCCGTAACCAAGCAACTTTTTTAGATTAAAAGGGAATTTGCGTCATAAACTGTCAAATTCAGAATTAAGCAGTGTCGATTATACACTCATTGTGCATCACAACAAATGTATTAACAAGTTTGCTGCTAAAACAGTCTGTGCAGTACGATGTATGACGTCACCGGTTATGATCGCAAAAGTTTATTTATGCCCGTATCTTATGCATGCCCAATAATCCAGGTAAGAAAATCACACAAATTGAATCAGCTCGTCTGGATACAACGTTTACTCATCACTCATCTAAGTGACCTCTTCAGTCTCAACGGACCGCAGGTATCCCCAGTTGAGACGCGAATTTTTCAAACAGTGCGTCTCGGTTGCTTTCAAACCCCAAAACACGCTGCGCCAGAAGTTGGTCCGCCCCAAGGATCGGGTCCCCCGGACACAAACAGTGCACGCTGTTAAGTGCCAGGGGGATTGCAATGACTTGTACATTGGGGAAACCAAACAGACACTGGCCAAGAGGATGGCACAGCACAGGGGAGCGAACACGTCAGGCCAGGACTCCGCAGTCATCTACAGGCCAGTGGCCACTCTTTCAAGGATGAGGACGTGCACATCCTTGATAGGGAGGAACGCTGGTTTGAACGGGGAGTCAAAGAGGCCATCTGTGTGAAGAGGGAACGACCATCCCTGAACCGAGGGGGGGGGTACATCTGTCACCATCTTACAATGCTGTGATTGCAAACATTCCCAAATCCTCTGTGAATAGAACACATAGCCATTGTAACTCTAGTTAATGGTCACGCCTGTATATCAATCAATTTGCATTTTACATAGCGCTTTTCTAGCTGCAACAGCCACTCAAAGCGCTTTACAATTAATTCACACACACACACACACACACACACACACACACACACACACACACACACACACAAAACACGAGATCGTTGTTTCCGGTCGTTATGCCACTGTATTGTTTATAAGGGTTTGGGATACCTGCAGTCAGTTGAGACTGAAGACGTCACTTAGATGAGGGATGAAACGTTTCTCTCAATAAACGTTGTGTCCAAATGAACTGACTCAACTTTCCGTGATTTATTCATGCTCCTTTACAGCCATCATAGCTATTAGATAAAAATGAATGCGATCACAATTTAGACTGAAATTCACTTCATTAACATTTCTTTTGAACACACGATTATTTAAGAATGTATTTTTGGGGGGGGGGTTACAAGCACATAAATCATTACGCACCAAGTCTGTCATACAGACTAAGTACCAATGACAGATCTTGTCTGCCTCATAACAGCCCATCCCTCCTTCATGGAAGAACCTTTGTGTCAGGCTGTCCACAACTCGTTTATGTTCGCACACAAGGTTGTCAGATATCACGTCTTCCAATTACAGTGCACCACTCAGACGTCAAAACATTCATAACACCTTCCTCTCCCACACATGCATGATGAATTCTTATCCTCACATATCTCTCTCTCTCTCTCTCTCCCTCTTTCCCTTTGCCTCTCATAAACAGTTTTTATTTGAATAATTGCTACGGCCACCAAGATCTACCACCAAGACACGCATGCGCACTCACGCGCGCGCACACAGGAACAAGAATGACTCAAAGTAAGTTTTGAACGCCAAATGTATTTATAAGAGATTAATGTTTCAGGTGATATAAATACAGAGTCAAAAGAATTTCCAGGACTAGTGTACTGCGCATGCTCGGAGCATCCTTCTCATGATTACATGGTAATGGCTGCTAGGTGAGATGAGCACACGGGCCGCTTCCTCGGCGGAGGTTCCATCATTTCAGGACCGTTAACTCGGGTGTCGCCGAGTTAAAATGGTTGATATCCGACCAGACAAGCAACCCAAAACCGCGTTAAACGTCTCGATCATCTTTCTTGAAATGTAAGTTCGTTGTTTTGTTTGTTTTTTTATTTGCTTTGGGTAGTCGTTAACAGTTTACGCCTAACCAGTTTAGGACGTCTACTAGTTAGCTTGCTAGCTGGGCTAACCCGCTTACAAGAGGCAGCTAATATTTCTCATCAACCATCGTGATGTAGCGTTAATGTAAAAAAGAAATGCCAGCAGGTTGTTATGTCCATGTTTAGGATGTAACTGCAATTGATTTATGTTCTCGGGTACTTTATTTTCTTGTTTCAGTTTTCATCTATTAGCCTCGACTAGCCTGGCTGTTGACACAAGTTAGCTTTTGGCTAGCAAATAGCTGGGGTTAGCTTATTAGATCTAGTTTACATTTGCTGGCACTGTGCCTGGTGCCAGCTCAGTGCGGCTCATCACCTCCACACAGCGCCAAAATGGCTATATATTTAGCACTTCTGTCAACTTTTCACATCTTGGGAGAGAAATAAACCCGTTATTTGGGTATATTTCGTTGCTACACTTACAACACGGCGTGTAGGCTTCGTCAGTTTAGATAGCCCCGTTGCAGCCTTGGAGCACAGCGAGCTGAGGTTTTTTTCCCCCCTCCTCTCTGGTGGAGACGATAGGGTTTACTATAGTTCATGGCGTGCTTGCTACGATCGATGCAGGAGTCACTCATCCTTACTTTTGCGGTAGTGTCTTAGCATTAAGTGTGTTTATCCAATTAAGGTAGATCTGACTAAACGATTAATTGTTGCTGCTGCTGAATTACTACAACTGATCCTACGGCGGTGTTAATGTGAAGTGGGATTCCGCGAAGCGAGATCTCCCCGGCCATCCTGATCATGATGATTCTGGAATTATGTAAGCGAACGGGTTCCTGTCCCGGGCGCTGATTTTTGTTTCCTAGGATGGCGACGGAATGTCACAAGGAAAAATGCCAAATTTGGTTTAATGGTTAGGTGTCTTTATGCTAATGCATGCTCAATAAACCAGGTAAGAAAATCAAAGAAAGTTGAATCCTTTCATCTGGGCAACGTTTTTGTCCAGATGAGCTGATTCAACTTTCATTGGTTACGATTAATGTTTGAATTAGGGTTAAGTTAGGTGTTAGGAACGAAACACTCGATATCTCACACCGACCCCATCCCCAGTTTCGGCAGTACGGGCAGCACTGCGAAGTGAGTTTTCGAGGGAAAGGGCACTGACCCACGTCCATTACTTTATCAGCCACAACCCTGCAGAACAGCACGCCTCGACACTGGTGAAGAGTTAACGTGATCCGGGTAGCGTGGCTGTCTATTCCGTTGCCTACCAACACGGGGATCGCCGGTTCGAATGCTCCGGCTTGGTCGGGCGTCCCTAAAGAACAAATGGCCGTGTCTGCGGGTAGGAAGCCGGCTGTGGGTATGTGTCCTGGTCGCTGCACTAGCGCCTCCTCTGGTCGGTTGGGGTGCCTTTTTATTGGGGGGGGGGGGACTCCTCACTGTCAGGTGAAAAGCGGTTGGCGACTCCACATGTAACGGAGCAGGCCTGTGGTAGTCTGCAGCCCTCCCCGTATCGGCAGAGGGGGTGGAGCAGTAACCGAGATGGCTCGGAACTCGGAAGAGTGGGGTAATTGGCCAAGTACAATTGGGGGAGAAAAAGTGGGTGGGTGGGGGGGGGTTAACGTGAAACCACATGGCAGCCCCTGATGCGTGGTACTGGGTCGCAGGAGGCGAATTTCCAAAATGCAGGGTGGCAGGGGAAGGCTCGTTAATATTCATAAAAGAAGCGCTGCCTGATTGGCCGATGAGCGGCAGGGGAAGGCTCGTTAATATTCATAAAAGAAGCGCTACCTGATTGGCCAGTGAAACTTTTTTTTATTCACAAATTGTTGGCAAACAACAGTCACAAATTAAGACAATAAAACAACACAAACAACAACAAGGACAATTAACATATCGGGATCATAATAAAAATGAAATTAAAATAAAGCAAATCAGCTCTGAAAATGCCCAGTTGAGTGCAAAGATTTATAGTTTTAATGGCTTTCCTATTCATTCAGAAATATTAAGAAAATTATAGTTTTAATGGCTTTCCTATTCATTCACAAATATTAAAAAAGGTTTGCGACTGGAGAATTTAGACTTATGGATATGTGAAACGTTGGCGCTTTGATGTTCACATTGCTCCTGTCAAAGCACGTGATTCCTTCATTGCCCTGACAATGCTTGGCTAGTCAGCTACGTTAGCTAGCACAAGTTATAATCGATCTTCGCCCATTGCATCAATATACTATACATATTTATCAAAACAACTACTTGTCCTATCTCTATATATTAAAGTAATCCTATCACCACCACAGATATACTCAAAACATATCTTCATCATTTTCATAGGCGCAATAATGTACACCAGACTAGTATTGGTTAGAAAGATTATGCATCAGCTTAAGTAACGTTAAGAATTCTGGGGGGAGAGAGTGGAAGTAGGAGCATTTTGAGGATCTGACCCTTAAGGGGGTTCAACATAAAATAATTGTGAAGTATGCGTAACACAAACATTATAGTACTGTTCTGTTATATCTTTTTGAAAACTTAATAAAAACTTCAGTGAAGGAAAAAAAAAGAATTGACTGTGTTGGTAATAGCTGATGTAGAACGTATGTCTTCTTTATTCCCGTTATGTTATACAAAAACATATTCATATAACGTTATCAGTTCATAAAAGTTAATGTCTTAAAGCTTGCAAAATTCATATTCGTATAACTGTCCGTTAACAAAAGTATTAACACTTGCTTACCTTACGCTCAACTCCTCAGGATGTCTTGACAGGAGCAACACAAACGTCAGAGCGAGCAGCAGCTTTTCACCGGCCAATCAGGCCGTGCTTCTTTTATGAATATTAATGAGCCTTTCCCTGCCACCCTCCATTTCGGAAATTCGCTGGCAGGAGCTGTCAGACTTGGTCCAGCCTTATGGAATCAGCCCCACCTCTTAGTCTTGCACCAAATTTGGGGCCCTAATCCTACCAGTTAAGCTACGTATGATAACAGTAATATTGGGCTTGTTAGGAGGGTGGGGACGCTAACCCCTTCTGTGTACTACACAGACCCATGTGACCTCTCCATTATACCCCCGTCTTATCGCGAAGGTCGGTGATTTGTCTGTTATTTGGAATTTATTATTAGGAAAACGGATGAGAAGGTGCTGTATCCTTCACACTAACCGCGCAAAGTAGGATCAGAGTCTATTGGCATTATCCGTTACTAGTTTAAGGTGTCCCATTCTGACTCTGTGGTTATGTGTAACTTAATTTGTTGTTTATTATATCAAGCTATGTCTTCTAAGGTTTAGGTTGGTTGAGGTTATGGTTGGGGTCTAATTTGTTGTTTTATTTTAACCCTATTCTGAAATGGTTAAGTTTAGGTTTTGGATTGGTTTGGGCCTAGTTTGAGAAAATGATGGCAGAGTTTTAACAGGAAATTTGTGTAAATCTTTGGGGGTATTAGGGCTGAGGTTTGGTTAAGGTTAAGGCCAGGTTATGGTTAGTACCCGATTTTTAATGCCTTAGACCATCTTTGGAATGGTTTAAGGTTTTGGTTGGGATTTGTATTAAAAATCAAAATGGTGTCTTGGGCAGGAAACAATGACGGTTCTGGTGGTGAAAAAGCAAGATGGTGGACTTGGGTTTTCAGGGTTTCTCCATGTTGTTAAGTTCCTAAAAGTCTGTTTTTTAAGGGCTACGTTTGGTTGCGGTAGGGGTCAGGTTTATGGTTAGGGCCTACTGTGTCATTTTAAACCGATTCTGAAATGGGAAAGGTTAGCGCCAGGCTATATTGGGGCCTACTGTGTTATTTTAATCCTATTCCGATATGGTTGAGTTTTGGTTTTGGTTTGGTTAGGGCCCCATTTAAGAACAAAATGGTGTCTTGGTCAAGAGACAAAGTTGGTTTTGGCAGGAAAATTGAGCAAGAGTGGTTTGGGTTATGGTTAGAGTTAAGGTTAAGTGTTAGGAGGAGATACATTCCCAATTTCGGCTGTTTGTGTGGTTTTGTGAGCTGAGTTTGCAAGAAAAGGCAAAGGCATCATGACTTATCTGCTGCAATTCTGAAGAACAATGCGCCTCGACATTAGTACAGAGTTTGGGCATGGTCACACATGCGCGAAATAAACATTGGCGAATGTTCGCCTCTGTTCACTTCCGTTCTATGCGAGTAAAGAGGCAAATCGCTTCCACTCGTGTTGTTGTAGTCAAGACCACACCAACCGAGACCAAGACATTATTGAGACTAGAGAGTATCGAGACCGAGACAAGACCAAGACATTTGGAGGTCGAGACCAAGACAAGACCAAGACATTTGGAGGTCGAGACCAAGACTGTATATATCAAAGAAAAATCACAACAAAACAGAACAAATGACCAGTATCTTTTTTTTAATCAAGTTTGCTTTTACATAAATGCAACAGCAACATTTCTTTTCAGCAAGGTATTTTTTAAATTATTTTCTTGAACATTTTGCATTTTGGTGCTCTCCCAGCTATTTTGACTCATTTTCAAGCAATTAAGTCTTTTTTTGTTTATATCTTGCAAGAAGATGTTAATCTGGATTTGTTGAATTATTGTGCCTAAGTGTAAACAGATAAATACATCATCTGAAATAAGATACACTTTCTTTTAGTTTTTGCACGAGTCTTATAAAAGACATGTAGATTTCCAAAGATGCAAAAAAGTGAGCACACTCACATAGAAAAAGAAAAAACAACTTAGGTGCATGGCTATGAAGAACTTTCACAACAACAGAGAAGGCCAGACAATGTCCTTTTTATAAGTATTAATTCTCCTGGGCAGCCATAACAACTTTGCTTCATAAAATTAAAGCATACATTTACTAGGAATAATTTAACTGAAAATTGTGGCATGCCAAGCATGAACAAAATGCGTAAAACCATTAAAAATCTGAGCTCAACACTAAGAATACACTCACAAAGGGGTGGTTGTGAAAGACCTCAAAGGTCCCATTTCTGGGCCAGGGTTAGGGTGAGATGGGATGATCCTGCATGGCTGTAGGGATGAGGAGGTTAAACAAAAGCTTGGTTGCACTTCAGAAAAATTAGAGCCTGAAGCATTTTGTGACCTAAACAGGCTCGGTGGGGCCTCATGATGATGCCTCCTCTACTAAATACCCTCTCAACTGGTGCAGAGGATGCTGGAACTGACAACACCTTCAGTGCCAAGTTGTGGAGTTGTGGAGATCTGTCATGGTTTTTGTCCCAGAAGACAAGTGCATCATCAGTTTCAGTATCCTGTATGGCATCAAAGTATTTACTTATCTGTGCCCTGATACTTGTATCTTGGCCTGTGCTGCGCTTTTTGTGAGCCTTGTAACAAGAAAGAAGGCGAGGGCATTTGACTGGAGGTGAATCACCAAGTGACTCTCATTTCTGGCTCCGTTGTCCATTGCACTACCTTCACAGTCCATCAAGTTTTCAACCTCAGCGATCAAAGTGTCTGAAAAACACAAGCAAATGGAACAAAAAAAAAAAAACAGGTTAGATTAAAGGATATACAGTGTCTGCAGGTATCAAATAATAAACTGCTCTCACAATATTTTTCTCTTGATGTAAAATGTATGTGTGTATACCTGTCAGTGTTTTCTTCAGCTCATCTCTAAACTTCATGAGTGGCGTTGCATTTAGCCCATTAGTAACATCCAGATCCACCCAGCTTAATCCAAACTGTGGATCAAGCATTGTAGCTAAAAATAGACATTATGGCTGAAAGGTTCCTGTCCCCCACTGTCTTTAGTCATATTTGTTTTGCCAAAGATTCCACTGAATCTTTTAATCAGAGACTGATGGAGGGCCTTTACTAATGGCCAACACTGTACTCGTGTCTCCCCCATCTTCACAAGGTGTGTATGCAGGTCCAGAACAGTCGGAACAACCATGCTAATGGTAACGGATTTCTCTCCCTCTGTCAGGTCTGTTGCCTCTGAGAATGGTGCGAGAACTGAAGTCAGCTCTTTAAGCTGGTTCCACTCACGAGTGCTGAATACCACTTCTTCATAGTCCTTGCTGCGCATTTCAGTCAGAGCTTTATGGTCCAGAGCTGTGAGGGCCTGCACTTGTTTGAAAGTGCTGTTCCAGCGAGTGCTGTTTGCAGCAGGAATAGTCTTGGTAAAGTCAAATGCAGCCTCAAATTTGTCTTTGAACTATGAGCTGCTGTGTAACAGAGTTGAGAAGCGTGATGTTTTGGCAATGCTGCGAGAGATGGCTTTAACTTCTTTCATGCCATCATTCACAACTAACTGCAGGGAGTGAGCAAAACAAGAAAGACACTCACCTGGTGACCAGAGTAGCGCTGTGTCCTCCACAGAATTCATGTCCTCCCACAGGTGCTCATCATCTAGATTCTCCTCCTCACTGTCATCTGACTGCTGTTGTGGCATCTGAACTTTAAAAGCACACTTCATATTGGCAGCATTGTCTGTGACAATATAACTTATCTTCTGACGGATACCATATTCGTCGGTGATCTCCTCAAAGGCAGAAGAAATTCGCTCTCCACTATGTTTGCCTGTGAAACGTCTACAGTCCAGCAAGTAGGATTCAAGGGCATAGGATTAATTTGACTTGTTGCACACATGAGCAGTTACTCCGAGGAAGGAACGCAGTCTACGATCAGACCAGATATCAGTAGTGAGGGACACTGTTGAGCTTTTCTCCAGCTTCTCAAGAACAGTCTCCTTAAGTTTCTTTACCAAAACTGGTATGTGTTTCTCACAAATTGTTCTCCTAGAGATTGGTGTGTACTTGCTATCTACAATCTCAAGAAAGTTTTTAAAATGTTAATTTTCCACAAGGGACAGTGGCAGGCAACACCCAATTATCAAATTTTTGACAATGGCATCGCTGATGGCTTGCTGCTTTGGGGAATGGAGACTGTAGATCTGCACTTTCTGGGCAAAGGATGCCATAGTTGGCTGTGTAGCATCTGCCTGTTGTCCAGCCTTGTACTCCAGGAACCTGAAATTGAGGAGGAATTAAAATGATTAAGTCCCACCAATACCAAGAGAGAATTCTCAGAAGACTCAAACGTTACATCTCTAACAGGCATGTGCTTAGTGCAAACAAGCAACAAATTATAGAAGCCAGAGAGACATCATGCATCACTATATAGTCAATATATATTCACTTTTTTAAAATGAATGAAATCAAATGTCACTTTAAATTACTGCTTTTAAACAAGCTTTTACATTTTTTAGCATTACCCTTACTGAGTTTTTATTGTCTTAAAATGTGCTTTTTAATGTTTTTTACAATATTTTTTATCAAACAAATTTGATTAACCATAATCATTCAGCGTTATTGACTTTGAACTAGCTAGCACAGCGTTAGCTTTCTGGCTCATTGTTGAGCCAAACGATCTAATTTCTGCAGCCGAAGCACCAACATGGAGGACGCAGTAGACTAGAAATATCTCCCGATGGTCGCATCTAAAGTTCAACCCATTTACTGCATTTACTGGTGTAGTGAACAACGTTTGCATTGCATAAGAACCTCCCAAGTAACGCCTGGGGGCTCGACTAATACCTGGCGGGTGCATTGTTTGTTATTCTGTTATCTTGCTTTTGACAATGCTATGCAAGCTAACTTGGCTGTAATATACACTCGGTGCTCTGAAAGTTAGCAAAAAAACGATCGTGGGAAGAAAAGAGCTTATTTTGGCTCAATGTCTTAGGATGGGGTGTTGAAATGTTCAGATTTTAGCTTTCCCAGTGTAGCTAATTTAACGGTTAATTTACCTGTCTTTATGCTTCCTCTCAATGTGCCGATAAAAGCTTGACGTTGTCCCGGCGGTTTCTGTGAGTTGTGCACCGCAGAATTTGCACACTGCAGAGTGTTTTCGCTTGCATGTCCTTTTACAGATAAAGTCCTTATGGTTTTGGAAACCAAACTTAATGATGGTTGAGTTTGCCGACATTTTTCATGGCGGGTTTCCCGGGGGCGCAGCGTCTCCAGTCGTCTTGATCCACTCTGTACAGGGGGCGTGTCACTCCGGGTGTCACAAAGAGTGTGTGACACCGGGAAGGCAGCAGCTGCATTCTTCTTTTCTCTGTTATCACAGTGCTGGCCCGGTCTCGACCGGTCTTGATCAAAAATCCCGAGTTCGCCCAGTCCGAGACCGAGACAAGACCGAGTAAAAATGCCTTTGATTCCGAGACGAGACCGAGACCCTTACAAAGTGATCTCGAGACCAAGACCGATCTCGAGTACTACAACACTATCCACTCGCAAAGCAAATTTGCATCTTAACCTATCATGGAGTTCAACTTTGGTGAACTTTGAACGGCAAATTGGAGAATTTGGTTTGACACCAGAAGTGAATGTTTTATTCACCCCTTCACTCGCATAGAATGGAAGTGAACGTAAGGCGAAAAATTCGCAAATGTTAATTTTGCACATGTGACCATGTCCTTAAGGTGAAACCCCATGGTGCAGGCCCTGATGCCGGGCACTGAGTGTCAAGACTTGACCCAGCCTTATGGAATCATTCCCTCTCTTTAGCACAATGGTGGTTTGGGCAAAAGACAAAATGGCGGTTTTGGCAGGAAAATTGCGCAATGGTGGTTTGGGTTAAGACTGGGGTGAAGGTTAAGTGTTAGGAACCATATGCTCTATCTCACACCGACCCATTTCCAATTTCGGCAGTACAGGCAGCTTTGTGAGTGGAGTTTTCAAAATTTCATCAGGTATTTTTCTGTCACAACCCTAAAGAACAGCATGTTTCGACATCAGTTAAGAGTTGACGTGAAACCACGTGGCAGGCCCAGTTGCCCAGCACTGGGTGACAGGAGCTGTCAGTCTTGGTCCAGCCTTATGGAATCACTCTCACCCCTTAGTCTTTACATGTCCTACCAAATTGGGGCCCTTAGGTTAAGGATAGGGTTATCATTAGGGTTAGGCATAAGTTGGTTATGGCAAAGATTAGGGTAAGGGTGTAGAGATTGAATGTAAGTCAATTAGTTCTTCCATCGCTATCCTAGGAAACAAAAACTCAAGTCCCAGGCTGCAGGGATAGCAATGGATGGAAATGTTTCCATGAGCAATACTGGAGGGAAGCATTTGGGAATGAGAAAGAGGGTAGAAAGCCAAAAAAAAAAAAAGCTTTTGTTTCCTCTCGAATGTTGTTAAGTGTCCCACTCAACATGCCCACTTGCTTTGAGATTGATTACACATGTTTAGCGATTTAAAATGGCCTCAAGCTGTTTTTTTTCTCTCTCTAAAAAGCCTTACTATGGGGAAATGTTGAGCCCTTCAAACATCGAACAAAAGTTCAAGTGGAATTTAACTTTAGCGCAGTGAATTGCAGAACAGATCATGTAGTCAGTGTCTCTGCAACTTAAAGTGGTTTTAACAGTAGGTGTGTTTTTCAGAATTTGCCCGTTGTTGAAGCGGTGGTTTTGGTAATCAGGGGTTCCTCCATGGTAGAGAAAGGGGACTTCTTTTCGCATTTACTCAGATCGCGATGAAACGTAACTTTGTGAAACTGCAAGTTCGTCACCAGCACCACTGTTCGTTTGGGAGCCCTGTTTAGAATGACTGGTTTATTGGGTTGTCTTTAAGCTTACAAACAGAATGGCATTGTTTGCATGCATACAGCAACTGGACTGTCTTACTCAGTCTTACTTTACTGTTGCGTTTAAATAACTGTTTATGGGCATTAGAAACTCGTGAGTGTTTTCTAGGTCATATTGGATTACTGTTTTCATTAATTTAGTTTGGTTGCAACAAAATGATGACTTAAAATCATATTAACATACTGTGTCAAGCCTCAACTTAATGTGCCCCTGAACATGTTTTCACAGTTGTGTCCTAAGCACAGTTGTTAAAGTTTATTTGTATAGCCCTAAATAATGGTTGCAGTCTCAGAGGGCTTTACAAACATACAACGAAAAACAGATGTGGTAAATGTCAGTCAACGACGCTCAGTATCCTCACATCCTCAGTTTGAATGAGGAAAAATTCCACAGAAAAAAAAAAATGTCAGGAAGTGTCATAGGTGGGATCACTGTTCTAGAATGGATAGGCATGTAAAATGTACTTAAGTCGGTAAACAGATTTAGATCTAAAACGTTATGGCTACGCTTAGTGATCAGGAAACGATGAAAAGAGGACACTGGAACAACACTGTGTGAAGCAGCACGTGTAGCGTCCTCCCCAAACACCACCACATATCAGCACCGTCCCATGCAGCCTCACCACCACACATTTCCTTAGTTGTTGCACATCAGAGCTGAAGAAATGCTGCAATGTAGACCGGGTACGTTAGTGTGGGGCGGAGAGGAACGCAGACAAAGAGAGAGTGCAGACTGAAAATGTTGTGTCGCCAGAGCTGACGTTAATTTATGGTGAAGAACAAACTGACAAAACAAAGGGCAGACAAGAGTTAGCAGAGAGGCCAGGGCCTGGGTCAGTGGGAACAGAGAAATCAGCGCACACAGAAGCCTCACCCCCCCGCCCCAATCAACGCACTGCCCCTGATTATATTTGTCCACACTCCGAGCATCTATGTATGTGTGTGAGGCAGAGGGAAGCCAACAGAAGAGGTGAATGGTAGATGGGGAATAAATAGATAGGGATGTGCCTGGTAATGGCAGCCACTGCCAAAAAAGCTCTCAGTGGTGATGCTATGTAAAACTTACGTCTGTCCCAGTTGATTATTTCAACAACAGCTTGTTTTACCAAGTCTTAGAGTAGAACCCTGTATTGTTTTCAAAAGCCTCTAATATGACATGACTAAAAATGGGTGTCAGCAGCTTTGGAGAGCAGATGCTGACTCTACTCCAGCAGTGTTTGGTCTGACGGACACATTTCTGTGAAGGAGCCAGTGTCTCTTTTTTTTCCATTTTTTTTTTTTCATCAAACCAACACCGATATAATTTGATTTTGCCCATTTTCATCTTGTTGTTTTTCCTGTTTTGTTGTTGCTTTGCACTTCAGTTGTTTACTGGCTTTTATTTTTTATTTCTGGTTTGTGATGCACAGTGAAGTGTGATGTGCGGCATGGCAGTGGTTAACACGGTTGCCTCACAGTTATGTGAATCGGCCGTACTAAATTGTCCCTAGGTGTGAATGTGTGACTGTGTGTCAGCCCTGTGATAGCTTAGCGGCATGTCCAGGGCGTCTCCCCACTTGCCACCCAATGACTGCAGGGATAGGCTCCAGCATCCCCACAACCCTGAGAGCAGGATAAGCGGTTTGGATAATAGATGGATGGATGGTTTGTGATGCACGGTGATGTGCAGCATGGTGGTGCAGTGGTTAGCGCGGTCGCCTTGCAGCAAGAAGGTCCTGGGTTCGAACCCCGGGGTAGTCCAACCTTGGGGGTTGTCCCGGGTCGTCATCTGTGTGGAGTTTGCATGTTCTCCCCGTGTCTGCGTGGGTTTCCTCCAGGTGCTCCGGTTTCCTCCCACAGTCCAAAGACATGTAGGTCAGGTGTATCGGCCATACTTAATTGTTCCTAGGTGTGAATGTGTGTGTGTGTGTGTGTGCGTGTGTGCGTGCATGCGTGCGTGTGTGTGTGTGCGTGCGTGCGTGTCGGCCTGTCCAGGGTGTCTCCCCACCTGCTGCTGAATGACTGCTGGAGTAGGCTCTAGCATCCCCGTGACCCTGAGTAGGATAAGCGGTTTGGATAATGGATGGATGGATGGTTTGTGATGCACTTATAACAATGTTTTAAAGCACTAATGTAGTATTGTTAAGGCAAAGTAGTGATGTTCTTGGATATTTTTCCCACACGTGTTCACGTTTTGTTAGCTTTCACTAATACTGTAATGGTACACAATGACAACTATCGTTCAAAATCTTTTCTAAATTATCCTCGTTTTGTGCAAAACAAAATTGACATTTTTGTTTCTGGAGATCAGGTCAGCAAATATTGTATGGCTAATTAGTTTATCATGTGTTGAAAATTTTATATTCCGTTTACCACAGCCAGATGTTGGTCATTTTTGTGTCTGTGACTGATTAGTTACACAGATCATAGCTAGGATGGGTTAATTTCCAATAACTGAATTTCCCCAAGGGGATTAATAAAGGAGCGGCATGGTAGCTCAGTGGTTAGCATGGTTGCCTCACAGCAAGAAGCTCCTGGGTTCGAACCCCGGGGTTGTCCAACCATGGGGGTCATCCCTGGTCGTCCTCTGTATTTGTGTTCTCCCCGTGTTTGTGTGGGTTTCCTCTGGGTGCGCCGGTTTCCTCCCATAGTCCAAAAACATGTAGGTCAGGTGAATTGGCCATGCTAAATTGTCCCAAGGTGTGAATATGATGGCCTGGTGGCCTGTCCAGGGTGTCTCCCCGCCTGCTGCCCAATGACTGCTGGGATAGGCTCCAGCATCCGACAACCCCAATAGGGATAAGTGGCTTGGATAATGGATGGATGGATGGATGGAATGACTGGTTAGTTAATCTATAAACACCCGTTGTTATAGCAGGGAGCATGGCTTGGCTCTAAATTCACAAGTTTAGAGAGACTAATAACACTAGTAAGACTAATAAGTTTAACCACATGTCACTATGGCCTGTGGATGAAAAGGTTGTTGATTGTGTGCTTGTCTGATGCATATTTATCTCACCTCTACCTTCATTGACCTCCTTTGTCCCACCCCCATCTATCCCTGTCTCTGGACGCAAACTTCCTTCCCCATCCCTCCTTACTATTTCTCACTGTCTGTCTCCTTTTATTA
Organism: Lampris incognitus; assembly: GCF_029633865.1. Lineage (NCBI taxonomy): Eukaryota > Metazoa > Chordata > Actinopteri > Lampriformes > Lampridae > Lampris > Lampris incognitus. Next base: position 42,293,494 of record NC_079218.1, read on the forward strand.
CCTTACCTTTTTTACCCTGTAATTCCTTTTCGCCTAACCCCCATCCTACCTTTTTCTCTCTCTTTCATCTTCCCAGCACGGAAACCCTAAACTCCCAGTCTTAGTGGTCAGTTCTGCGGGCTGGTGGGTCAGAGCCTAAACCGAGGCCATGGCAGTAAAGGACCGTGTGGAGGCAGTGTTGAACGTGGGTCTGCGTGTTCCCAGCATCATGCTGCTGGATGTCCTGTATCGCTGGGATGTCAGCTCCTTCTTCCAGAAGATCCAGCGCTCCAGCCTCTCCAACAACCCACTGTTCCAGTACAAATACCTGGCTCTGTACCTGCACTACGTAGGTCAGTGTCGGCACGCTCAAAAACAAATCCACACACACTTATATTACATACACAAAACCTGTTCTCTGTCCTTTACATGCACTACACAGGTGATTGTAGTGCAGCACCCATGCACGCACACACACACACACCCACACACACACACACACACACACTATCCCGTGTCAGTACAAATACCACACTCTATGCTTGAACCATATAAGGTTGGTTAATATTACTGTCTAGGGTTGGGTGATGTGATGATATACCATGCAATGGTAGAAACTTGTCCACCAGTAGAGATTTGGCTATACAGTTCCACCGTGGTAGCCTTTCCCTTGACTATGGGTATTTCCCAAATGACATTCTTGAGGAATATGGGCTTGGTAAGCTGAACTTGGAGATAAATGCACGAGATCCCGAGCACACAGGATGCTCAATTTGAGATTTGCCGGTATTGCACAATACCCTGAGCTAGCAAGGCTTCTTATCGCGGCGAAAAAGTTAGAGCAAATTTTCAAACCGACATTACATTACTTTTCCAAAAAAATGCAGATATTTGAAATCAGTACAGTTGATTTCTCTCTAGAGATTTTCTCAGAAGGGAATTTGGTCACATTAGTTGTAATGTGAAAATTATAACAACATAGTGGGCTTTACTTTGCTCTGCCACTCTCTTGAAGACCAAACTGGTATTTTTACTTGTTTTAGCCCATTTACTGCTAATCGCTAATGCTTAACATTGCTCCCAACCATTTCCCAAAGCAAACCATAATATTATAGAAGTTTTGAAAGCGTTTGTCCTACCATCCAGACAACCACTGGTTTCTGTTCATTTTTAGTGTGGAAAATCAACTTACAGAAACTTGAAACTTGCATGAGATAGGTAGTTCCTGACCGTGAACATTTAGCCACCTTTAACTTATGTCAAAGTTTTATTATTGTTGGCTGTAATGCTGTTGAAAAGGTGGATTGTTTTGAAATGTTTTCCGGTGCTTTCGTTGTTTCTTTTTTACACCGATATTGGCTTTACGTGATTTGGGCAGAACTGCTTCATGTGATTTCCATGGAAGACCAAAATGGAGCCATTATTGGCCTAACATGCACAGCAGCAGCTGTTGTCTTATCAGTCTTATCGGTTGTGTTATCATGGCCCATCGTTTTTTTTTCCTTCTAGTATAAATGTTTAAAGTGCTTGACTATCTTATCAGTCAAGATGGCTCCTGGTCCAGTCCTTTTTTGTAGTAGTTCAAGCCCCAAGTGTCAGTGTTCAGCTTCTGTTCCTTCATTTTGTGTGGAGTTTGGAGTTTAGTCAAAGATTAAAATTCTTGGCAGCCCTCTCACGGCCCATTTAAAATTTCGCCACATCTAGAATACGTCCTTAAGTAGTGGAGTCTCAGAGGCCTTGTTTACAATGATTTCAAAACAGCTCTGTATTGTTTGGCATGGAACAAATAAATCAGATATACCTGCTGTTAAACACACAAAAAAAGATGTTACCTCTGTTTGTTCCTAAAGCACCACAGACCCATCAGCCTGAAGCCAGTTTGCTTCACTACTTGGGCATTTTTGCAGCCATTATAATGTGGTCTTAGTCACTGATGGCACTTTTGCCATGTGAGTCAAGAACTACCAATTTTAATTTACTCATTAAAATTGAAGTAGAGAAACTGTTGGTATCTCAGATGAATTGAAACCAGTAAGGCCTTGCTCTGGAGAGTAAGTCATCCTTCTTGTCACTCCTCAGGAAATGCCTTGCATGCCTATCAAAACTTTGTGCAGAGTACACAAATGGGTTTTCTTTATCCTTATTTCAGCTACCAAGAACAGACAAACTCCCAGCACACTGTGCTCTTACATAACTGGAACTGGTGAGGTTTTATTAACCATAAAAATAAAAAATAAAATAAAAATCCTCGTCTTGTTTTGTCAGATCTGACAGACGTTTGATTTCTGAGCTTGTAAAGACTTTTTTCTTTTTTGATCCTTTCTATGGTAGCATGTCCTTATGTAAAGGGTGCACCTGATCAGCTGGGCAGATTTCTTGGTTTCTTTTTTTTTAAACCTTTTTTTTTTGACATAATACTCCTTATGTTCAATCATAATTAATTAATTAATCAGCTGTCCTTGCTCGGTCTTTTTTTTTTTTTTAGGGTAAACTGTGCTCCTTGAGGGTTCACTGGCATGCACATTAGGTTTAATTGGCGTTGAGCATACAGTGCGGATGAGCAGGGTTAAGTTTGGGTGCTGAAGAGCTTTCTTTGAATCGAACATTAATTTTTCTTGACACTTTTGGGGGAACAAATTTACAGGAAGTTTGTGTGTTCTTGCATGAGGCCCAATGTCTGTAAATTTTAAAAACTGCAACCAAAATGATGAGCGAGCGTGTGTGTGTGTGTGTGTGTGTGTGTGTGTGTGTGTGTGTGTGTGTGTGTGTGTGTGCATGCGTGTGCATGCGTGTGTGTGTGTTGGGTCTAGTCACAACTAGAACTTTCATATGTGCTGTTAAGATAGTCCCCACCCCCGATTTAACAGCTACGGAGTTAGAGCCTGGTTTGTCGTAGTTAATTTCCATTCACACTCTATTGGTTAATAGCAGCCGTTTTGTTTATTTGACTAGGTGGCTTTATGGCATATTTGTTGGTCTTGCCTGTGTGCAACAGTCAACACCAATCAACAAGCACCAATCTAATGAGTACTGTTTATGCTAGCCAGGACTGTAAGTGCATTGATGATAACCTCCCCTCTTTGTCTCAAACCCATGGATACGGGCAATTTTATTTTAGCGTAGGGTTCACAGCCATACCCTGCATATCCTGACAGTTTTTTAACTCCATGCATGAGTTCGATACAACAGGGTCAAGTGAGTCAGACAACTAAGACACAGCAGAAGAGAGATATTTCCACTGAGATTAATGCCCAGGAAGACCCAGATAGTGATAGTGATGTGGAGGGAAGTGGTAACCCAGCAAAGCTAGATGGTTGCAGTGTGATTCGAGCCATCTGAAAGAACACAGCCAAGCAGGATGTTGTGTATGTGTTTTGTGTTTGTGTGTGTGTGTGTGTGTGTGTGTGTGGTGTGTGTGTGTGCCCCCCTTGTAAAACTTGGCTGTAGTTGGAGAATGAGCCAATTGGCTGGGTATGTGCTGATGAATGCTGTTCCTGGACTAGTGTTTATAAAAGTGAGGGGGACAACGGACAAAAAGAGCACGAGAGAGAGTCAGTGAGACCGAGAATGAAGCTAGATGCTAATTCTTGTCATACTTTTAGTCTCTCTCTGCCTCTGACTCTGTCTGTCGCTGTCTCTCTCTCTCTCTGTCTGTCTGTCTCTGTCTCACTCTCTCTGTCACTGTGTATCTCTCTCTCTCTCGATAAGGCTTTGGTTAGTTGCTATCTCCAACCGTGTACAGTAAGCCTATTGGCAGCAGTGACTGTTAGTCTGATTGACTGTCAAAAAATAGCTCCCCACAATTACGTAAGAAACATCTGTCGCACATAAAGCACACCATGTCTTTAAATACAGTGAGCAGTTACTTTTTCTCTGGAGTGGTTGACAATATGTTATGAAGCAAAAAGAGGAAGTGGGAGTGACATGAATATTTCTTTAATTTTTCTCACTCACATGCACACACATATACACTACGGCTGGGCGGAGGAAGGTGGAGGAAGGTATGTCACAGCACACCAGTGAAATGCCAGTATGGATGATTTAGGCTTAGTGTCGAAGAAAAAACATAACATCTCGTATTTGGGAATATTATGGGTTTTACTCAGATGCCAAAGATGAGCCTATGGATATTACACAGCCTATCTGCAAGCTATGTAAAAGATGTGTGCCCGTGAAGGACATGCGGACCACGGTTTATTTGCACACATGCGGGTTCACCATCCCTCCGAGGCAGCAAAACTTTCAATACACAATATTTATGTGAATAAACCTTTATAAAAGAGTGCGAATATTTTATTTGAAATATTTAAACATTAATATTTAATAGCAATTTCTCTATTCAAACATCGGCTCCCTTTTGAAAGTCCACGTGGTTCTGTGACAATATCACAGCATCATGTTCCGTTTAACATTATCTTATCTTTAATACCACAATTCAAATCATATCCATAATGTTAACTATTCATATAGAGCGCAGAGCAAAGTTTTGGTGAGTAGGCTTATGGAGAACAGAGATGTGGGGTGTCAGAGCCATGGAAAAGAGATGGCAAACTGGTTTAAGGATTTAAAATTCACTCGTCACTCATGCTGATTAACGGGGCTCAGCAGGCGGACATGCTGCTCCATCAGAAGCACCCCTAAATGCACAGTAGGGTGCAGATTCTAGAGATCATTTTTATAACATCTCAGTTCTGATAGTAAGTTGCTAATTAATTGCTAAGTAATTGGGCAGCAGGCATGGCATCCAGCGCTTTACCTGTGCCCCCGTCCATAGGGTTAGTGGTTGTGTCAGGAAGGGCATCCGATGTAAACTTTTGCCAAATCATTACGCGGATTGACAAGACCATACCGGATCAGGTGAGGCTCCATACAGGATTGGCTGAGGCCTGGGTTAACAACAGCCGCCATTGGTACTGTGCCCTGAAAGGGTACCGATGAAAAGTGTACAGTCCGCTGTGGCAACCCCTGAGAAACAGGGAACAAGCTGAAAGAAGTTCTGATAGTAAGTTAGTTAAAATCACCTTAATATCGGCGTAGGAAAAACCAATCGTCGATCATCCCTTTAATCATCGATATATGATCCGATCGTCAATCGGCACAAGCCTAATATACATATACTAGGAGTGGGTGATATATCAAATATAATTGATGTATTGCAGCTTGTTCGAAGTGGGATTCAGTGAATATCTACCGCCAACATCGAGTACAATTGTCACATAATTTTTTTAAGCCGGAGGCGTGAGACTCACTCTGGCGTTTCACTTCTCTTGCTCTCTCCTTCACACAAACACAAAAACCCCCAAAAAAACTCATACATACGTCGCACACACTCGCCCGCCCATCCAGAACACTCTCCTGGGTGCGAGTGTGTGTGACATACACCAATCAGCCTAAACATTAACACCACTGACAGGTTGATGACATTGTAGTAGTAACATGGATTACCCATAACTATCTATACAGCTCTGTAACAGCCCTGTAGTAACATTGATTATCTCGTTACAACGGCAGCTGTCAAGGGGTGGGACATATTAGGCAGCAAGTGAACACTCAGTTCTTGATGTGTTTGAAGCAGGAAAAATGTGCAAGCGTAAGAATCTGAGCGACTTTGACAAGGGCCAAATTGTGATGGCTAGACAACTGGGTCAAAGCACCTCCAAAGCAGCAGGTCTTGTGGGGTGTTCCCGCTAAGCAGTGGTCAGTACCTACCAAAATTGGTCCGAGGAAGGACAACTGGTGCACTGCGACAGGGACATTGGCCCCCAAGGCTCATTGTTGCACTTGGGGGAGCGAATGCTAGCCTGTCTGGTCTGATCACATAGAAGAGCTACTATAGCTCAAATTGCTGAAAAAGTTAATGCTGGAAATGATAGACGGGTGTCAGGACACAAAGGGCATCACACCTTTGCAACTCTTAATAATATTTAAATATACACAATATTTAAACATAGACAAAAGCAATTTACCCAAAACAACCAACTAAAATAACAAGGTGTGCACAAAAGAAAACCCTTTTTTTCCTTGAGCTCAGTCTTTCAGCTGTTGGGCCCAGTTCGATTGGGCCCAATTCATCAAAAACGATGCGCGAGGAAGGGGATCCATTTCACAAGTCAAAATCACTATCACAGTCTGGCTCGCCACCCAGTTAACTGGGATCTCAAGGAATCTCTCACAGCAGATGCTCCTGTATGAAACTTTATGCCTCAGTGGAGTGAAGTGGACTCCTGGCATCAGACGCTTCACAGCATTGGAATTTGCTCCAACTTGCAGTTACCAAAACCTGACCTATAGACGGGTCACATCACATCCACATAGTTCGAGTTACATTCATACACTGTCAATATAGATTATGTCTAACTTCTAATTCAGTGTGAATTATCACCAAAAATCAATAATACATTCATTGAAATGTATTATTAATAAATAATATTATAATATTAATGTTTCATAATATTAAATATTAATAATACATGTATGGGGTTGTGTAGCTGCAGACCGATCAGAGTGCCCATGATGACCCCTGTCCACTGCCGAAAGCGCCTACGATGGGAACATGAGCGTCAGAACTGGACCATGGAGCAATGGAAGAAGGTGGCCTGGTCTGACAAATCATGTTTTCTTTTACATCATGTGGACAGCTGGGTGCATGTGTCGTTTAGCTGGGGAAGAGATGGCACCAGGATGCACTATGGGAAGAAGTCAAGCCAGCAGAGGCAGTTTGATGCTCTGGGCAATGTTCTGCTGGGAAACCTTGGGTCCTGGTCATGGTAATAGTATTCCCTGATGGCAGCGGCCTCTTTCAGCAGGATAATGCACCCTGCCACACTGCAAAAATTGTTCAGGAATGGTTTGAGGAACATGACAAAGAGTACAAGTTCTTGCCTTGGCCTCCAAATTCCCCAGAACTCGATCCGATTGAGCATCGGTAGGATGTGCTGGAAAAACAAGTCCGATCCATGGAGGCCCCACCTCGTAACTTACAGGACTTAAAGGATCTGCTGCTAACGTCTTGGTGCCAAATACCAGAGGACACTTTCAGAGGTCTTGTGGAGTCCATGCCTTGACGGGTCAGAGCTGTTTTGGTAGCACGAGGGGGACCTACACAATATTAGGCAGGTGGTTTTAACGTTTTGACTGATATAGATGAGGTGTGTGGAGCGAGCGAAAGAAGTGAAGCACCAAAGCGAGTTTGTGCTGAGTTCGGAAACGTTAATAGAAGATGGAGGCGGAAGAATTGGTTCCTAAAAGAAACGGCGCTGGATTTGTTGCTTTGAGCTCTGTTTTTCCCACAGCGTGTGCACAACTACCTCCATGGGCTATGCGTTGCAAATTGTGACCCCACTCACTCATTCACTCGCTCGCTCTTGGATGACCTGCGAGAGACGTTTAATAGGACGCACTCGCAACTACTGTGTGGACATATGGAGGACAACAAATAGTGCCATGGGTGTGGACAGTATCATGCTTGTTTTTAAGGGTCTTTGTTGAGCTTGAGCTCTACAAAGACCCTTAAAAAACTAGGCCTACATCATGCTATTATTTATTTTCATTTGGCAGCTGTTAAAAGCCTATGTGTGCTATTGCCCGGTTTAATAAATACTGTTTTGTTAAATTCAAATTGTGATTTCCCCCTTTTTGCATGCCAGTTTAAAATTGTTCCAATAGAAATCACTAATGAATATAAACAAGGATGTTTTAATGCAGACGTGTGTTGCAGGGATCATAATACTAAAATCATCATACTGGTGTGATATTTATGTATCAATGGGTTAAATCATGCATTTATGAAGTGCTCTAGAGATTTTAAAACATCGAGATATATATCGTGTATTGCGATATAGCCTAAAAATATCACAATATTATTTATTGGCCATATCACCCAGCCCTAACACACACCCACACACACACACACAAAGCAGAAAAAGCAATGAGCAAATAATCAAGAGTTGTGTTTGTGAGTGTGCATCTCCATGTGTGCTTCTCTTAGGTTACATCCTGAGCTTGGTGCTGCTGACTCTGCCTCGTCAGCACCTGGTTAAACTCTACCTGTACGTCCTCACTGCCCTGCTGCTGTTTGCTGGTCACCAGGTGTCCAGGTATGTACACACAAACACACAAACATAAGTAAATAAATGGATAAATAACTAAATAGAAAGGATTTAATAACAAGCAGGCTTTAAAGCCTCATATCCAAAGATGCCATCAAAGCAGCATCACAGCTCTGACCTAGAAGCGTTGCAGCTGTGCCGTATTTACCTCCTGGCTGCCAGCTTTTTATGCGGTGTTTTGTCACTGTTCTTGCCCTTTTAAAGTGGATGGATGATATCATACCGCTCCTTATATTTCTCTCCACTTCTAAAACCAACATCTTGTCATCCATGTTGGGCCGCCACAAGCCTCCAAATCAACTTCGATACTCCTTGTCATAGATTCTACAAGTGTCTGAACCCTACCGGAGGGATGGGGTGCCATTCCTGCAAAAGATATTCCCGTTTGGTGTTTTGATGATGGTGGTCTAACATGTCAGTCCAACATCTCCCATAGGTGTGCAATTGAGTTTAGTTGTGGTGACTGCGAATGCCATAGCATATGATTTACATCATTTTAATACTTATCAAATCATTCAGTAACCCCTCGTTCCCTGTGGATGGGAGCATTGTCATCCTGGAAGAGACCATTCCCATCGGGGTAGAAATGTTTCGTCATAGAATAAAGGTGGTCACTCAGAATAACTTTGTATTGATTTGGAGTGATCCTTCCCTCTAAGGGGACAGACCCAAACCATGCCAGGAAAATGCCCCCCACAGCATAACAGAGCAACCTGGACCCCCTCACTGTAGGGGTCAAGCATTCAAGCCTGTACCGTTCTCTTGGTATACGCCATGCATGCACTCACCCACTTGTTGAGAATATGGTGAAGGATGACTCATCTGACCATATAATTTTTTCCACATCTCTGTAGATGAGTGCCTATGTTTTGTTTTGTTTTTTTACCGCTGAACTCTCAAACATGCATTTGTCTTATAATGAGGGGTTTATCCACTGTAACCGTACTATATTATCACTCTATGTAGTTGTCAACAGACTGCTCTTGCTGACAGTCTGATCACGTCCTGCATTGACAATCTCAGTCACCTGAGGAAGAGTTGCTCTTCTATTTTTCCTTACATATTACGCTAATGTGTGACCTTGACAGTCATTGAATGTGCGCTTTCGAACACAATTTCTGACCCTATTTACTGATGTCTTTCCCAGATCTAAATGCAGATGTCACTTTAGTCACTGTTTCTATTGAAACACTAGCCGGCTGAGCAGTATTAGTGACTGAAGCTCTTACTATCTTAGCACCGATAATGAACCCCCTTTCAAAGTCACTTAGATATTTTCTTCTTGCCATCTTGATCCAAAATCAAGGTCAGCTGGGTCTGCTTGGCATTTTTCGACATGCTACGGAACTGGATAGAATTGTTAATTGCTTAAATGTATCATGCAGTACACCTGTGTACAAGCACCTGCTCTCATTATGTGTGTGTGTATATGTATGTAGGTCTATTAATTTATTTGGTAATTAGATTATGTATCGTGTTTATATATTTCTTAATAGTGAACAGCTGCACACAGATCTGGGAAATGTTGTAGTTTGGGTATCACCATTCATTCGTTGTTTTCATTCACGAAACTATTATTTTGGCACAGTAAATCAAGAGATCATATGATATACTGACTTTATATGTCTTTATTGTGTATACACACATCCACAAGTCAAAACAGTGTATTTCCACGCTTCAAAGACAAAAGCGGCTCCAGCAAAAACAAACTAGATGAGTAAATTTAGCGAACTGGCCCATCCACATGTGGCCAGTGAACATAAAAACATCGATTGGGACGGCTCCATGTCGGCTCTGACACACGTGGTGCACATGGAACGGATCAGAACCACTTTTGGTGGACATGGGCCCTAAGGCAACTCTGCCTTGTTGAATTAGATGGGGGGGGGGGTGTACATGTAAAGACCTTGCTAACATGATTGTCCTTTTTACCGGCTCGATGCTAATAATACACCTATGATTATAGGCTTGACACAAGTTGCGTCCTTTTTCTCATAGTCATCATTTGTTTATTGGACGTGACCCAAATAAACTTGTTTTCAACTACCTCTTGTGCCCCTACACACTTACATGCACGTACATCCTCATGCAGGCACAGAAATACCCTAATACACCAAATTTTCGCCCATATTTCACACTGAGGGCACGCTGCCTGCATTTTCACTGTATAATTGGCTCTCAAAGAAGATGTTTTACCATGATACCATGATCCTGGACACCTGGATCATGGATCCAGGTATCCAGACCTGACAACTTAAACATTATAATATTTTTATATTTTACCAGATGCTGATCATATTGTGCACAGGGTTTTCGTCATTTAACCTTCATTGCATCTCCAAAACCACTCTGGCCTCATTAGAATTCCTCACTTAAACCAAGGGACATGGCTAGCCTTAAAAAAGGAACCTCTTTAAGGCATAATGTAGTGGTACCACTCCAAGGGATTACTTGTATACAGGATCTAATATATAGTATCTTGTGCTATGAGTGCCTGTGTAGGAAATGAGCTTGTAGTTCTACATCAAGTTAGAACATATTACTATGTAAGTTTGATTTATTGACTTCTCCTTGTTACAGGGACTATGTTCGCAGTGAACTGGAGTCTGGCTATGAAGGACCCCTGTACCTGGAGCCTCTCTCCATGAACCGATTCACTACTGCACTCATAGGTATATGTGTACACAAATACAAACAAATGCATGAATGTGCATGTGCATACGTCAGCAGCACTTTTATGTAACTTATGGAACATTGGGAGCTCCTGTCTCCTTACTTCCTCTTTGACCCTCTCCTCCCTCATGGTTCTCGTACATGTGGAAGAGTTGAGTGAAAAAAGCATGGAAAATCCTTGAGCTAATTCATATGACTGGGGGTTGTACAAAAGCTGTTTAATATCCACTGTAAAAGGCAACAGAGTGTCTATATAAGTGGTCAGGAATGCATTCCTTTAGTTAGAAAAATGTGCAGTTTGAACCCCTGTGACAGCAAATGTCTCTCCTGTTGAATTTACCTTGAACAAAACAATAAATGTTTGCCAACTCCAGTAATGGCTTCTCTGTGGTTAACTCTGCAATGACTGTCCTTTGGAGCCAGGCGATAGAAGGAGATTTTTATTTTTCCTTTGGTAGGATCAATTAAGACTCACAAAATTGTTGGTGTGAGGAATATTTTCCAGCTAAAGTGTGAAGTGATTCCATGGAAATCAGGCTACCCGGCCAATACAGGCATAAACCACATTGAATATCCAGCTGACTTTTTCAAATCCCATCTCGTAATCCAAGCCAGGAAAAAGGTTGAAATTTTGGAAAGGAAAAAATGTTGGGGGGGGGGCGACTATCTGGGTCTGTAGGGCCTGTTTTAATCTTACTGGAGATAAGAGAGGGAGCCTCCTGTGCTCTATATAGCACATGGTTTCACTTCACAGCCAAAGCTTGAGAAAGCTAAAATAACCTGGTTACTGAGACAAAGATACACTGCCCCAGGGAAAAGGGAGGATAGCGAGGGTAATTATTGTGAGCAGGCAGTACAAAAACACAAAATCCCCCCCCTTTTGAAACTTTTGTGGAGCATTCTTTACTGATGTAACTCATGGCTGGTTCCGGTTTTGGACTGAACTCAGTATTTTCGGGAGGAGGAACAGTTGGCTCTTTCAGTTCAGCTTTAGTTTTACGAAACTAACGAATAAAACATACGTAGTACAGCATTAAAATCAGACATGAGGTCATAATAGCAATAACTGTCTGTCCATCTCTCTCTCTCTCTCTCTCTCTCTCGCTCTCTCTCTCTCTCTCTCTCTCTCTCTCTCTCTCTCTCTCTCTCTCTCTCTCTCTCTCTCTCTCTCTCTCTCTCAGGTCAGCTGGTGGTGTGTACACTGTGCTCTTGTGTGATGCAGACTAAGAGGATCTGGCTGTTTTCTGCCCATTTGCTCCCCCTTGTGGCCAGGCTGTGTCTGGTCCCTTTGGAAACCATCGTCTTCATCAACAAGTTCTCCATGATCTTCACAGGCCTTGAGGTCATCTACTTCCTGGCTTCCAACCTGCTAGTGCCATACAACCTTGCCAAGACTGCCTACAGGGAGCTGGCTCAGGTAATAGACTACTTATATTTAACTATTAACATCATGCCATGTTGTTTCAGACTGCAGTCGCCTGTATAACTTCAGCTTGGCCAAGTCTTCCTAAAGGAAGCTGGTCTGTTAATAGCCTGGTTAATTGGACCCGTTAATACCAAAGTTATGTTTGGTACATTAGTTGCTGGTCATTATAGAGGAGTCTAATTACATTGCAAGGACTGCCCATACACAAATAGGTCTGGTAAGAGTTACAGTTATGAGGTTAATTCATTAATTTTAGCAACTGTGAATTATTGAGATGTAGAGTGTTTTTGCTGTTTTGGACTACAGGTCTTCTCTTGAGGAAAATGTTCCTGCTTTTTAATGTGTCTTTGTCTCTGTCGTTTTTTATCATCTTCCTCTAACTGCATTTTACTCTCTCTCTAACCAGGTAGTAGAGGTTTACGGTCTGCTGGCTCTGGGCATGTCCCTGTGGAACCAGTTGGTGCTTCCTGTGCTCTTCATGTGTTTCTGGTTGCTGCTGTTCGCTCTGCAGATCTACTCCTACTTCAGTACCAGAGACCAGCCTACCTCTAGGGAAAGGCTGCTTTTCCTCTTTCTCACCAGGTAGGAGTATAGGGTATGGATGGTTTAGGTTCAGCGAGCTAGAGGTGAGGGAAGAGCAGATGTGTGTCCAGTTAAACAACATAGATCAACTTTGTCTTCAAAGAGAGACTGCTTCTTTGTCTTTCTTATCTGCTAGGTTTATGGACTTTTAACAACTTTTTTTTTTTGAGGGATGAATCTGGGATTTTCATGAAGATTCGGTGAAAGGGATAGCAGAATTTTGATTACTCTTACAAGACTTAATTGATCCCTGAGGGAGACATATTCTTTTGTCAATCCTCTGTAACACAGAGGACACAAAGCACGGTCAGACACATAACAGCCTATTGGATTGAACCCAGGTCTTCCAGCTGGAGAGCAGTCATCCACACTGCACCCTGCTGTCCCCAGTTTGATTTATTAATGAAGTGGTTTTTTAACAAATAAGTTCGTCATAGGGCACTTCACAGATTACACAAATTAGACTCCCAAAAGTGACAATTAAAGAAGATAAAACGGAACAAAGAGAGACGTCACAATGGCTTGACCACAAACCTCCATGTTCAGTCAGGATTGCACATCAGCATCAATCCAGCCCTATCCCCAAAATGAGTCCACATTTTTTGCAAAGTTGGATTGTGCACTGGTAGCAGGGTACAGCTGTTCCCTTTTCAGAGATCAGAGCAATAGGAGAACAAAAAGGGAGGGTAGAACAATAACACTGGTGTGCAGACATAATTACCTCTGTTTTGAGCTTTGCAGAACAACCTGTCTCCAGAGATAGATTTCTGGCTCAGTTCAATTCAGAAATGCCACTACACAGCAACACCATCATCACATTACCCTTGGTGCGTGCAAGAGGACTTTTCAAATCCTAACCACTTACTACAAATACTCTGATGCTGCCATACTGGGACTACTTAATGCCATTAATTCCATCACAAACTATCAACACTCCCATTTCTCATTTAACACATTTGTGCACAGACAACTACCACCAACTGAATGTGGACAAGACAAAAGAAGTGGTCATTAACACACCAAACACACCCCTCACTGGACTGAACCCCATCTCCATCAATGGCAAGACAGTAGAACAGGTTAACAACTTCAAATATGCCTATTAAAAACATGAGAGACTACATAAGAACAGTTTTCACAGATTTTCTGTCTTTCAGTCATCAGAACTTACACTAGGCAAAGACAGCACATCACACACTCTTAACGATTACACTAACAATCAATCACTCAGGACTGTTTTATTTTAAACCAGCTGGAGGTGGTAATATAACACTTTGGATACCAACTGCCTTTAAATATGAAGAAAAACGCTTGCTGAAATTCTTTCGATCGACCGTATCGTTAGAGCAAAATAAACATGAAGGTTGACAACCTTTGTGTGCAATTTTTAATTTAAAGGTTTATCTAGTTAAAAAAAAAATTATTTTGTTATTTTGAGTTCAGAAATTTCAAGAGTCAGCTGGCCTCAGAAAATTCTGCTTCCCAGTTGTTCCTAGCCCTCATTGGCTGTTGTGGGATTCAGCTCCAGATTCTATCGTTGTTCCTATCATGCTACAGGATTTCCAGTTGTAAACATCCAACATGATTGATGTTAATCGTGGTGGCCCCAAATGGTTTGAAAAGACATTGGAAGGCTAAAGATTTAATCTTAAATGCCTCATACTCAAGGATCATATAGGAAGTTAATCTGTTCTGAGCAGCCTCAAATTAGGGCAAACCCCAGATGCTCAAGAGGGGCAAATTGGGCCGAAAATTGGGCTGATTTTAATAGGCACCAGGCTTAAGACACATTAAAAATAACACACAGTACAGACATCGCTTGACAATCACATCAGACAAAGCATCAGCCTTTGTGTGTCAGCCCTCATTGTGTTAAGACTAAATTACGTAAAGACCTGCGAGTCTACCTGTGCGAGTCCACCGAACAAGGACACTGGCTGGTAATTCCCTTTCTACTATTTTCTCTCGTTGTCGGCTTCACCCACCATGTGCTACAAAGACATCCCTGTCATTCAAGGTTATTGAAAAAAAAAGGGCATGTCACAGACAATGCAACCCTGAGAACCTCTATTCACTCAGGAAAGCCTTCTCTACTCACTCCTCCTTGACTTTTGACTTATGGAATTGTCAATCAGTTGTAAATAAAACAGAATTTATCCAAGCACTAGCTGATCTGTCCGACATTCATTTCCTAGCCTTGACCAAAACCTGGATATGTCCAGAAAACACTGCCACACCGGCTGCACTCTGTTGACTCTGCTTTCTTACACACACCCCGTTCTGTGGGGCGTGGAGGCAGTATGGGTGTCCTCATTTCCAAAAACTGGAAATTCACCAAGCTTTTTCCGCTAAGCAACAACTCCTCCTTTGAATATAATATGCAATCATGGTTACTGCCCCTATTAAGCTATTTGTGGTTGTCATATACCGCCCACCAGGGTGTCAACAGCCTAAGGCAGGGGTCTCAAACTACCGGCCCGCAGGTCACATCCAGCCCATGAGGCAGTTTTGTGTTTTAGATATTTTCAGAGATCTGGACCGCGTATCCATTTTGCATACTACTTTTGTGTTTTTTTTTTGTTTTTGTTTTTTGGGGGGGGGGTTAAATGTTTCTGTGTTTCTAGTTCTAAGTACTCCATTAAGATTAGTTGTGAAACCAGTTGTAGAAGACATAGCCTAATGTCAGTTTTGCAGCACTCTCTCACTCACTCACTCACTTACTCACTCACTCACTCACTCACACATTGTCGCCAGGCAACACAAGTACATAAACCCAGTAGGCTAAGCCCACTGCGAAATATCTCACGTGAGCTTGCTAAAGTAAATTGCTGTCACTGCTTGCAGATGTTTTGTAACAATGTCACTTTCAAAAGCCAAAAGAAAAGTTGACCAGGAGCACCAACAGTTCCAGGAAAAATGGACATGTGACTACTTCTTCACTGAATTTAATGCGTCCGCGATCTAGTTTGCAAGGCAGAAGTTGCCGTCCTGAAGGATTTCAATCTGAAGCAGCATTGCACTTCTAAACATACAGAGAAGTATGACTGGTTCAAAGGTGAGGAGAGGGAGAGAAAAGCAGCACACCTTCAAAAAAGTCTGTCCTGTCAGCAGAACTTTTTTCACAAAGCCGAAAAAGACTGTGAGGCAGCTGTCAACATTAGCTATGTGGTAAGCAAGGCAATAGCGAAGGCTGGCTGGCAAGTCATTTACCCAGGGACAGTTTCTGAGACTGCATGCTGCAGGTAGTGAATATCATTTGCCCGGAGAAGGCATCTTTATTCAGAAACGTCAGTCTCAGCTCAAATACAAAGGCAGAACGGATCAGTGAGTTGTCAGGAGACATTTACAAACAGTTTTGCACTAAAACAAATTATTTCATGCACTCAAAGAAAGAAAGCTGAATCAGTTAATCTGGACACATTTATTGAGAGAAACGTTTAATCTAAGTGACCTATTCAGTCTTAACTGACTGCAGGTATCCCCACCCTTACAAACAATACAGCTGCATGAAGAGGTCACTTAGATGAGTGATGAAACGTTTCTCTCAATAAACGTGTCAAGATGTACTGATTCAACTTTCATTCTTTGATTTTCTTACCTGGATTATTCAGCATGCATAACGACAGGTTTCACACACTATTCTTTGGCACTTGATGAAACCACTCATGTAAATGACAATACTCAGCTTGCTATGTTTGTGAGGGGATATCAATAACTGTTTTGAGTTAACAGAAGAACTGCTAACTTGATATCCGATGCAGGGAAAAATTATAGCCAAAGCTATATTTCAGGTGCTGTGCAATGCAATTGAGGGTGCTGGTCTACCCTGGAATAAATTAGCTGGAATCACCACTGATGGTGCCCCGTTAATGACAGGAAGAAAAAATGGGCTTGTAGCACTGATTCAAAGAAAGCTGGAGGAAGAGACTGTAGATCCTGCTATTGCATTGCACGGCATCATTCATCAGCAGGTACGCTGCAGCAAAGGCTTGAAATTTGACAGTATTATAACTGTTGTGATGAAATGCATTAATTACATCAGATCAAGAGGTTTACAACAACGTCAGTCTGTGCATTTCTGGAGGAAATAGATGCAACATATGGAGATGTGTTGTACTTCTCAGAAGTGTGCTGGTTGAGCAGGGGCAGTGTCCTGAAAAGGTTTTTTTTTTTTTTTAATTGAGGGAGGCGATCAGAGAATTCATGAAAGCAGGCAGGCTACATGTCCCTGAGCTTGATGATCCCAAATGGCTCATGGATTTAGCTTTCTTAGTTGAAATCACGCAGGCACTTAACACTCTTAATTTAAAAGTGCAGGGGCCAGACCAACTTGTCACTGTTGCATTTGATAGTGTGAAAGCCTTCTCTGTGAAACTCGGATTATGGAAAGCAGCTCACAGAGAAAAGATTTGGCCTCTTCCCAACATGCCAGTCAGTTATTGATGATGGTGCTAGGGTCAATGCTGATGACTATTTGACTGCCATGGACAATCTGCAGCAGGAGTTTGAGCATCGCTTTTCTGATTTTAAGACTCACAGCACTAACACAGGCCTAAGGTATTCAGAATTCATGATAAGGGAGAAGTCATTTTGGATGCAGGATGTTTTGTATGATAATCTGTGATGCCTCCTGGAGGGCAATGGCGGGAAAAGGTGGTGAGCAGGGTGAGCAGGATAGTGGCTTCAGAGAGGATTTATTTCTGATTTTTCCCTTTTTCTCACAATTTAGTGGCCAATCGATCCCTATTTTAATTCAAACACCCACCCTCATACTCTATGCGTTCGCCAACTGCATCTCTCCGGCCAGCAGTCTCGAAGGAGACGCCTCGTCACTTCCGTGACAAGGCGAATCCAGGCTGAACCACTGCTTTTTCCGACACACACAGAGACGCATTCATGTGACGAACACAAGCCGACTCCGCCCCCCTCCCGAAGACAACGTTGCCAATTATTGCTGCTTCATCGAGTCTGGCCGTAGTCGGATCTGACAAGACCGGGGCACGAACCCCAGTCCCCAGTGGGCAACTGCATCGACACAAAGCCAATGCTTAGACCGCTACACCACCACGGACCCCAGACCAATGATTTTTGACGCTGTAACTATAGTGTGCATGCACATGTGCGTACATATGACGGACTAGTATCACATTTGACCGAGCTTTCTTTAGGGCTGTGGTTTTCAATCAGGTCCTCAGGACCCCCGGTGCTGCTGGTTTTTTCTATTCTGCCACATAGTTGAATTTACCTGTTATGCCAGATCTAAAATCCCCTGATTAGATGGCTGTGGTACATGAGACAACAATTGAACATAGTTTTTTATCCATCCATCCATTATCCAAGCCGCTTATCCGAGGTCGGGTCGTGGGGGTGCTGAAGCCTATCCAAGCAGTCATTGGGTGGCAGGTGGGGAGACATCCTGGACAGGCCGCCAGTCCATCAAAGGGCCGACACATTCACACCTAGGGACAATTTATTACAACCTACATGTCTTTGAACTGTGGGAGGAAATCGGAGCACCCGGAGGAAACCCACACAGATACGGGGAGAATATGTAAACTCCACACAGAGGACGACCTGGGATGACCCCCAAGGTTGGACAACCCTGGGGTTCGAACCCAGGACCTTCTTGCTGTGAGGTGACTGTGCTAACCACTGCACCACTGTACCGCCCATAGTTTTTTATTTGCTATCTAAAAACGGCAGTACTTGAGGTTGCCAAGGACCAGATAGACAACCAAAGCTTTATGGGATGGGGTGTGTTGGGTAGAACTGTGATTGTAGTTTCTGCTGTGATCATACTCACCAGGGATTCTTTTTTGGTTTACGAGCCTGCTTTTTGGGGATTGGACAACCTGAGTGTTAATTTATGCTATGTCATTTATCTTCCACTTTCCCCTCTTCTCTCTCCCCCTCCCCTGTTACCCCCACCCCACCCTCCTATAGTATTGCAGAGTGCTGTAGTACGCCCTACTCCCTACTGGGGCTGGTCTTCACCGTCTCCTTCATCGCTCTGGGAGTACTTACTCTCTGCAAATTCTACCTTCAAGGCTACCGGGCTTTTATGAATGACAACACCATGCACCGGTCAGTCTGTGTGTCTGTGTATGTTTGTTTACAAAGTTTCTTTTTTTACACACTCTTGAGTTTTCTGGCTGTGTTCCTAAGTGGCTGTGTTCCTAAGTGTCATGTCAAGTCAGATGTATTTATGTAACCTTAAATCACAGTTATGTCCCAGAGGGTTTTACAACTACATTATATTCTCATTCTTACAACAGATGAATAGAATATTTGATAATGTATTGCACCCAGCATCTTTATCCTGGATTTGGATACAGAAAACTCTGCAGAAAACCTTTTTTTAGGACAGAAATAATTGGAGCAATTCTGGAAGACCATCAGAGTAGTGAGCCCTCTTCAAGGATGGATAGGCCTGCAGAAAGGGGCAAGTGGGCAGAGCAGACAACTCAGTAAGATTTACAATAAGCACTAAGTGAGGCACTAAATGACTACACGTAATTATGCTATAACAATACAAATACATAATGTCAAGCATCTCTTGGAAGGGAGTGTGTGTGTGTGTGTGTGTGTACAGGGAGCGCATGTGCGCATGCATGTGACTGTTTGTCTATTGTTAGTGCAGATTGTGTTTGCTTGGGCATGTACTATGAGCAGGTTTCCAAAACTATAATCAATTCATGTTTCATGTGTATGTGTCCTGTGTCTCTGTCCAGCGGTATGACAGAAGGCATCACCCTGCTGATCTTGGCTGTCCAGACGGGTCTCATCGAGCTGCAGGTCATCCATCGAGCCTTCCTCCTTTCTATAATCCTCTTCATTGTCGTGGCATCCATCCTTCAGTCCATGCTGGAGATAGCTGACCCCATTGTCCTGGCCCTTGGTGCCTCCAGAGATAAGTAAGAAAGAGATCAGGCACTCGTGTGCCACACACACATTTTCTTACAAAAACATTTTCTCAGACCTTCAGCTGTGACTCAGAGACCAAAGCCATCTGTAGTCTTAATTTATAATTTTTAACCTTGTTGTTATTTTGGACGAGTCTTTACTAAATTTTATGCTACTGCTGAAGTTGTATGGTGGGCGTGTACCCTTTGTTTATATAGAGGTGTTTATATAGATGGTTGCTTCTTAACCTTTAAAGAGTAACATTATTCCCTAGTCTAAGCTGTGTCCTGCCCCTTTCTCATCTTTGACAAATTCCTCAAAAATTACTTTTTGTTTTGGGGAGGATTTTTCTGTAGTTTCAAGTTTCTGGGAAAAAAAAGTAAAGCAAGTGAAATGGAAACTAAAAATGCTTGTTCTATCTCAACTCCCCAAGGTTAACCATTTTCCGCAGATAGTTTAAACAGTTAAGTATGCAAATTCTGTTACTGGCATAAAGTATGCAAATTCTGTGCTATCTTGTACAGGGTAGGACCCTGTAGTAGAACAAGAGGTTTGCAGCATGAACATGAGGCCAACAAATATGCAAATACTGTGTGGTGCTATGAAATCAGCCTGGACCAAAATCCCAAAGAAACCTTTGCAACACCTTGTTGAAGCCATGCTGCAAGGAACCCAGGCAGTTCCGATAGCACCACACATATTTGCATATTTGTTGGCCTCATGTTCGTGCTGCAAACCTCCTGTTCCAGCACATCTCAGAGGTGCTCTACTGGGTTCAGATTGATTGATTGATTGATTTTTATTTCGAACATGCTAAAATAACAAAATAAAATACACAGGCAGGAATACAAGAACAAATGGAAATAATAGTGAACATATTTTGCAAACTCTCTGTAACAACGCAAGTAATAACTAGACCATGTTCGAAAAGGGCGTAGGATGAAGTAAAGAACATTTCTGGTCCTACCCCTTTCTTATACTTTATCAATCAAATCAAAACTTTCAAGACAAAACAAAAGTGGAAAAAAAGAAAAGAAATGCCGATGCATAGAGATAAAAATTAACAAAACAGTATAAGTCAAACAAGGCACCTTACACGTCATGTATCATGCACAATAGGCCATATGAGAACACAGAAGTCAAAGGCTGCCCCCTAATAGTCGACCACACATTAGTCGACGAGAAGTCTCAGTTCACCAAGTTTTCATTGGTCGCTTAGTCACCAAAAAAAAAACCAAACCTGTATGAAACGCATGAGGGCTTTTAATTTGAAATGATGGACACATTCAGTTATTCATTACTTCTTACCGGTGTTGTTAACAGGGCTCGCTTCGTGTGTGCGTTTGTAAAATTTACATTCTAAAGGCTCATAAATTATTGTCTTGGTGTTATAAATTCAGTTGTGTGATGTTACACTATGTTGAAAATTAACAAAATGTTCAGTCTCCTGTCTGGTTGTTCCAACACATTCAGAATCATTAACACTCTTTCCGGTGCCGTTAACAGGCGTTTGTGCGTGCGCTTGTAAAATTTATATTTTAAAGTCTCATTATTACGGTTTTGTATCTCTCTGTAATGTTAACAATGTCACTTATAACATTGTTACTAAGCCCTGGAATTCAAACCATTTTCTGATGCCCCAAAAAATATATATGTATATAATAAAATTAATGTCATAAACATGTGCCAACTAGTCAACAACTGGCTTGAACTAACGACTACTATCCATCGATCCGTTATCCAAGCCGCTTATCCCAATCAGGGTCGCGGGATGCTGGAGGCTATCCCAGCAGGCATTGGGCGGCAGGCGGGGAGACACCCTGGACAGGCCGCCAGTCCAGCTCAGGGCGGACTCACACATACAAACACACACTTTCACACCTAGGGACAATTTAGTATGGCCGATTCACCTGACCTACATGTCTTTGGACTGTGGGAGGAAACTGGAACACCCGGAGGAAACCCACGTGGACACGGGGAGAACATGCAAACTCCACACAGAGGATGACCTGGGATGACCCCCAAGGTTGGCAACCCCAGGGTTCGAACCCAGGACCTTCTTGCTGTGAGGCGACCGCGCTACCCACTGCACCACTGTGCCGCTAAGTTCGCTGATGATTTTAGATCGAGTTTGGTTTTTTTGGTCGTACGCTACATTTGCTGTAGTCTGTGTGTTTTGTTTGTCATAGTTTTTTTTGTGTGAGAGAGCTGGCATCCTCAGAGATGCTTTCTTTCTCTATCCGACATGAAGTGCAGGTTCAGCCCAATCCATCTTTTCTGATAGAGGCAGTTCTCCTGGCTGTGGGAGACGGAGTGGGACACGCCAACCTGTCCTATGCCTCCAGGATGAACAAAGGTGTGGTTGTTTTTCTTAAAGAGAAGCTTTTTGTGGCTGAGCTAATAGCGAGCGGCGTCTCTCTGAATGGCGTCTATCAGCAGGTTTCCCCACTCGCCATGCCTTTCATCCAGGTCACCGTCCCCGGTGTTCCTGAGCTGCAGTGCTTCAGGAAGCTGGCAAGCAGTTTTAGGGCTGTGGGGTTAGGCTGTATGAACGATAAAGTGAAACATGTCCAATCCCTCCAGAGACAGGTGTTTATGTATCTGAATTGTCCATCACAGACGCCGGAGGTTTCCTTCAGAGGGAAACATGGGAAGGGACATTACATGGTGTACGCTAGCACAGGCAGCATTAAATGTTTTGAGTGTGGGGATGTGGGGCACAAGCGGAACGCTTGTCCTCACAGGCTGGCCGAGGGACACCCTAGAGCCGGGGCCAGGCCAGCGCACCAACACTGGTGCTCCATCAGATGAGCCAACGGATGTTGCTGCTCCGTGGGGGGGCAGCAGCACCCTACTGACTGAGCCTGAGGCAGGAGAGGGCTACAGCAGGCAGGCAGATAATCGGGCAAGGGAACAGTGAGTTGTTTCAGGCAGTGAGAATGTGATTGATGACAGCACAGCTGTCCCGAGTGTCACAACAGACGAAAAGAAAGGAGTAGAGGAAAAACCAGCAGCAGGGAAAACCAGCAGAAAAGGGCCAGCAGCTAGACCTGACTAGAGTCAGGCTGGTGGTGCAAAGGAGAGAAAGGGTGAGTCGTGCGTTATGGAGAGTGTTGCAGGTGAAGATAAGGTGGAGGAAATAGGGTGTGACACTGACTCTGACTGTATCTCTGTTACAGACTCACAGTCATAAAGTAGAGATCTGTACATGCCAAAGGAAATTAATGGTTTCTTAGATGACACCTTTGGAAAATCTGTGAAAGTATCTTTAGTATTTTCCAGATACAGAAAAATTCATTGAACGTTTCTTGACTTTGCAGAAAATAGTTGGTTAAGTAGTTAAGACCAATACAGGAAAAGGTTCCTAAAGGTTAAAGACTAAGTAAGGTCATGATGAGTGTGTTGCACTGGGTGATTTCCTCTTACTGTTTCCTCTACCAGTTTATATCATCTCTTTCTCTGTCTTTTATGCACAAGGGGAAGGATGGCTCCTCCTCCCAAACTGCTATGCCGGTGCCAATCAATGTCAAGGCAGTTATCCTGAATCCCACAGCAACCAACAGAACTGACTTGATCACGTGCCGACTCGACTCCAACAAAAGGGATGCCTAACATATGCTGCTGCAAAGAAGGCCTCCATCACAGAGATGCTTTCTTCCTCGGGCCAACCCAGTCAGGGGAAAATGATTGGCCACAGAGGCGTGGATGCCTCAGGAGAGACCACCTACAAGAAGACCACTCCCTCTGCCCTGAAAGGTGCCATCCAGTTGGGTATAGGTTACACAGTGGGTAACCTGAGCTCCAAGCTGGAAAGAGAAGTGTTGATGCAGGACTTCTACATGGTAGAAAGTATCTTCTTCCCCAGTGAGGGCAGCAATTTGACCCCGGCCCACTATTTCCCAACACTGAGGCAGTAGCTCAGCTGCTCAACATGAAGGTCTACATGCCGCACAAGAAACATTTTAAATCTATGGATTTAAAAACTGTCTGAAGAGGAGCTGAAGATGTTGAGGGAGCAGAGCATTCACACAGAAATCACCTTTTTCCGGAACTTGGGGGAGTATTGTGCTCAGTGGGGGTTGATGAAGATCTGGTTTTCCTTTTCTAATTTGTAACGAGGGAAAATCCTGGCTGTATTGTTGGCTTACGTTTTATTTATTTATTATGTAAATTGTTTAGAGGTCCCTCCTCTGTTGCTCTCCTTGAGGTTTCTTTCTATTTTTTCTCCATGTTAAAGGTTTTTTTTTTAGGGAGTTTTTCCTTATCCGGTGCGAGGGTCTAAGGACAGGATGATGTGTTGCTGTAAAGCCCCCTGAGGCAAATTTGTGTTTGTGATGTTGGGCTGTGCAAGTAGAGTTGACTTGACTTGACTATTAAATTTGTAGTTGAGGTCCTTTTGTCTATATACCATTGTAGTCCTAATGCAGAGATCTTCAACAGGGGGTCCACGACCCCTAGGGGGTCCTCAGAGTTACTGCAGGGGGTCCACCAAATTATTTCATCCCAAACTTTTTTCTTCCAAAAATATGTCAGAAAATATGCATTAACATAAATACAGCCTATAATAAGCAAAGATAAATCCTCCTATTCATTAAAAAAATGTTAAAAAATTACAAGAAAACATGCTCTATAAATATATGAATCTGTCAATAATTATTATTTTAATGGCTTAGCATTGTATACACCATTAGAGAGTGCTTTTATACAAGGCACTATAGGCCACCCTACCCATTATTGTTGGAATGGTTTAATAAGCAACGCAATTTTATACGATATGTAATAGAGGGTCCCTCCACCGTGTCTCTATCAGCCAAGGGATCCATGGCCTGAAAAACGCCGAAGACCTCTGTCTGAATGGATTATGTAAACTAAGTAAATGTGCTTTTGAAAATCAAATCAAAAATCTCTAATCTCTCTCTCTCTCTCGCTCGCTCTCTCTCTCTCTCTCTCTCTCTCTCTCTCTCTCTCTCTCTCTCTCTCTCTCTCTCTCTCTCTCTCTCTCTCTCTCTCTCTCTCTCTCTCTCTCTCTCTCTCTCTCTCTCTCTCTCTCTCTCACTCATAAGGAGTCTGTGGAAACACTTCCGGGCAGTGTCCTTGTGTCTGTTTCTGCTGGTTTTCCCAGCCTACATGGCCTACATGATTTGTCAGTTCTTCCACATGGACTTCTGGCTTCTTATCATAATTTCTTCCTCCATTCTAACCTCCCTGCAGGTACAACACACACGCACACACACACATACCTCTCTGTCTCTCTCTCTCTCTCTCTCTCTCTGTCTCTCTCTCTCTCTCTCTCTCTCTCTCTCTCTCTCTCTCTCTCTCTCTCTCTCTCTCTCTCTCTCTCTCTCTCTCTCTCTATATATATATATATATAATATATCATGCACAGCCATTCATAAATACACACAAAGTCAAACACCTACAGGTAACTCTCTCACACTTCCTACTCTTTCCCTCTCTCACACATATACATAAACAGGATCCAACCGACAGACCAAATCATGAGTAAGCATACTATGTTCATCCAATTCCCCCAGGTTCTGGGAACCCTACTGATCTACATTCTCTTCATGGTGGAAGAGTTCCGAAAGGCTCCGGTAGAAAACATGGATGAGGTCATTTACTGTGTCAATGGCACCTACCGCCTACTGGAGTTCCTGGTGAATACACACACACACACTCTGTCACACACCGTCACTCTCACTGACATTCAGTAACTCAATATCTCTCATTGTGTCTGTCTGTCTCTGTCTAAAAGACTACTTCTTGTCATCAATTGCTTGATTGGTTGCTTGGCTGTGATTAAGTTTTTATGTAGTTTATTTGGAAAACTTGCACCATTTACATAGCAGTGTAGATTTACATTGCCGATGACTACATTCCATAGCACCACAATTTGCTGTGTTTTCATGAGTCCCAAACTCCATCTTGACACGAGTGGTCAGTTAGGATTTGGTAACAGACCACAACTGTTTTTACAGAAAAGTGACAACAGTGGCAAGAGTGATGACCCTGTCATTCTCTGAGTCGGTGGAACAGTAATGAAATTAAACCTCTATTTTTTTCCTGGTGAACCTGCTCAGGGATATCCTGGAGGTCCTTGGACCGTACTCAAGATGTGGCTGCCATAGACTAATGAACATTCCATTCAAATTGATTTCCTCCCCTTGCCAGGTGGCAGTGTGTGTGGTGTGTTATGGAGTGTCGGAGACGGTGTTCGGGGAGTGGAGTGTGATGGGTAGCACCATCATCCTGGTCCACTCCTATTATAATGTCTGGCTCAGGGCCCAGCTAGGCTGGCAGAGCTTCTTGCTCAGGAGAGATGCTGTCAACAAGATCAAAAGCCTGCCGACGGCCAGTAAAACACAGCTTGAGCAGTACAACGACATCTGCGCTATATGCTACCAGGTAAGGACGGGGGCGAGATTATAATGTGTGTATGTGAGAGACTGTGTAATGATTTATGAAAAAAGAGTGTAACGGAAGGAAATGTTGCCCCCATCTCATTATTTTAGCAGGTGTCTTCACTTCTTGTGTGTGTGTGTGTGTGTGTGTGTGTGTGTGTGTGTGTGTGTGTGTGTGTGTGTGTGTGTGCCACTGCATGCCACTGCATGTATTTAAGTGACATTCACCAACCTGATGGTCCAAATGTGCTTAAAAGATTTAGGGAACATATTCAGATGGTTTATTGTTTCTTGGAAATTAGTTAATGAAAATTTTGAAAATCAGATGAAACTTCAATCTATCTCTCTCTCTCTCTCTCTCTCTCTCTCTCTCTCTCTCTCTCTCTCTCTCTCTCTCTCTCTCTCTCTCTCTCACTCAGTGTCTCTCACACACACACACACACACACACACACACACACACACACAGAAAATTAGATTATATTTAAGTTAAGCTTAAAATTTGGGGACAAAAGGGGGGGGGGGGATCCAAAAGAAAAAAGTTAAGTTTAAAAGTAAAGCCGAGGCAAGATTAACCATTGTTGAGATTAAGGGTAAACAAATGATTGAAAAGGTAAAGCACAAGCGCGTGTGTATGTTTATTTATTTTTTTCATGCACTCTCTCCTCCAGGACATGAAGAATGCCGTGATCACGCCATGCAGTCATTTCTTCCACGCTGGCTGTCTGAAGAAATGGCTTTACGTCCAGGAAACCTGTCCACTTTGTCACTCACAACTCAAGAGCCAATCACCAGCCACCAGTAGTCCAGCCCAGGACACACCTGCAACCAACCAGAATCCTGCAGAAATGGGTCAGGGGGCACCATCAACCAGTGGGAAGGAAAAAGATTCTCCCTGTCTAGCTTTTAGTGGAGAGGAAGGTACAGGGGAGGATGGAGGAGGGAATGGACCTGCCTCGTCAGCTGGAGAGAGGTGTTCCTCCTCCTTGTCCTCCAGCGAGCCCCCTGCTCCGAAGGACTCAGTCAAGACACCAGACAGCCAGGACTGCTCATCCTCATTGTCCCCTTCTCCTTCACGTCCTCTCCTGTCTGACTCTCTGGAGAGCCAGGCTACTATCTCAGCAGAGCCTTTACTCGTCCCTCCCCCCTCCACCACCAGCTTTGACACCCTGGACATGTCCTGCTCTTTATCAGCCTCTCCCTCCTCCTCCGTTTGCCCGCAGCTCACCTCAAGGGTCAGTACTTCTACTGCCTCTGTCTCCACGCCTCATCTCAGCCCTGGTTCTTTATTGGACAGCCAGGATTCATCCAGCTAGATGATTGGTTCCGCCTCTGCAGTCTGAACCACTCAATCTCTATGCTGAGGGACGTCTCCTCCCCATGCAGCCTCTAAGCCTCATCAGAACACACACACACATGCACACACATGCACGCTCCTTCCAAATTCTGCCCTCCTACTCCTGTTGCCATAGGCTAAACCAACATCCTTGATTCAAATCCATGATTGTGAAACATTATCTTCGTTTTGAACGAGACAAATCCAATCAGAAAGTCCCCACTCTATATTGTGAGGGGAAGGCAGAGGCCTTGTACTCATTTTAACCAGGTAAGGTAAGGTGATTTTGTTCTGAGACAAAGCTCTTGACTTGTACAACCAGTATCCAGGAATGTGAACTGGAAAACAAACTGACTGGAATATGGTGCCCTCCCGTTAAAAAATAACGGGGTTCCGTGGCCACAAAATCCTGACACGGGGAAAGAAAAAAACTGAAAAATCTCTATGTCAAATAAACCTATCTCCTTTTCTTTCAAATCAAGCCTGTAGTTCTATCACTACAGCCAAGTTCCTCTCATTTCACTCCCAGACATTTCATTTCTTCATGCCCCGTCTTTCTTCGGTCTGCATGACTCACGTTTCACTGTTAGGGTTTTCTCTTCTGTTCTGCTGTATTTACATAGTACCTTGGTTGGGTTTTCAAGCGGGTGCTACGTAACAAAGGGGTATTGGTCTGCTGACCCTCGATAGGCTGAATAGATAACCATGTGTCAATGGATCAACGTGTTGAATTTTTAAGTGGAAACAGACAACTTTTCAACTCCCCCTCCCCCTCCCATTGTTTCCAAGTGGCATTATTGTTTGTGCCGCTGTCGCAAAGACAACTGTATCACTTTCTGTTTGAAGAAGAAAAAACTGTAGAAATCCCAGTTTGAACTACAAATCTCAGTGCTATGATTAAGGTAGAGTAAAGCATCTGGTAGTATTAATAAGTAGGCGGGTTGTGTTACTTACTGATCCAGTAAAAATAATACTTCCTGAATGTCGGTTCGGAACCGTCTCAAGTCCTGGAGCTCTCCTAATCGAGTGAATGCCCATCCAAAGCTCACTCTTGTTTTACCTCTGTTTCTGTCTTCTCTCCCTCTTCGCCTTCATTGCCTCCTCCGTCAGCGGAGTTGTTTTTCTGTTGTCGGGTAGAGTTTACACTGTCACTTCGGTTGTTCCACCATCCGCCATTTCCGCTACTGGGGACAGCTACCAGGGAAAACAAAAGTGTAGCCTCTTCCTCTTTTGGTTGCGCAATGATTGACACACTTCCTTTGTTCCATAAATTGAGCCTTCATTTTGCCAGGAGATGGTGCCCAGTGGCAGACAGAACTGCATATTGAAAGCGAGGCTTATAGGGAGCCAGTCTAAACACCGATGGTGTCATTATTCTATAGCCATTACACTGTGCAATCAACACTTCATAATGATAATTTAGTGCTAATAAGTTGTCTATTTCCACTTTATACGATGACAAAACATTTTTTGAATTTCAGAACATCAAAATTTGTAAAGATCTCCATTGGGCAATTTCAGAGACTACAGATACCCACCTGTTTTGTAGTCTACATCTGTTGATACTGATTGACAAGCTATGGAGACTAGTTATTGCTGCAAGGAAGTTGTGCGACCGGACACCTGGTTCGCAGTGAAATATACAAAGTTTTGTCAAGTATTGCAATGTGAACGACTTCTAGTGTTCACACCGGGCTAGAACAAAATAAGCTCAGATCATTTCATGTGCACCCCAAATTCTTGGTTATACTGTGTGAACATTCAAATCAAAATGTTCAGGCTGGTCCCAGCTTAAAAACCATCTGACTCCACCCTTGCCCCTCTGTCGCCACGCTTTCTTGGAGTTGTCAGGGAAGCTGAATTGCATTTTTATGTTTTGTTTTTTTTTTTTTCCTTTTCTTTTTTTTCTTAAAGACTGTTCTGGCATTATTGCTTGATTGGCCAGCATACAGTGAAAAGTGCAACAGGGCATGCTGTGAATGTTGAGCCCATAACTTGACAATGACATGATGCATCCCTCAGCACAGTGTGCCATCAGGAATCCCAAACTTGATGTGTTTTGATGCTGTCATCTTTACCTCATTCAGTGTCCAGACCACGGTTCTTATCTCCTCACCCGCCATGCCTGGCTAGCTCATACAAAATATACAGGCAAACCCAATCTATCCCAACCAGCCATTGACCCAGTGATTGTTAAGAGGATGATTTTTATGAAAGGCAGGAGTCACGCTCACAACCCTCCTGCTGGCTTCTTGTAAACCAGCAGACCTCACTTCACCCGTTCTTTTTAAGACCATCATCCCACCAGAGCTGCTCAGTCTCTGTAATCACTCCTCAAATGGAACTACCAGCAAAGTGGGCTGTTTGATCAGCTAACGTTAGGAGTCCTTTTTTTTTCCATCTCTCACCCACACGGTCCCTGGTTGAAGGGGCTGGGCAGGGAAG
Source organism: Lampris incognitus (assembly GCF_029633865.1). Lineage (NCBI taxonomy): Eukaryota > Metazoa > Chordata > Actinopteri > Lampriformes > Lampridae > Lampris > Lampris incognitus. The sequence goes on from NC_079218.1 coordinate 42,323,345, forward strand.
AGAGATGGCTGATGATCTTCAAGGACTGAACGGACACACAATTGGACCTGATGATGGAGGAGCTTAGGACTTAGGACTTGCTCCATTACAATACCCACTGTTTGGTTGTCCCTCGAGCCCTGTAAAGTTTCGACTGATGTTTTCTACCATTGTTTTATTATTTTAATGTTTTGTTGTTGAATTTGCACTAATGTCATTATTAATGCTCCAATGCTGTCCTGTGGCTGTCTGCTACAAAATACCTTCTGGTGTGTCTGTACAAGAGGACAGCAGTCTGTTCTGTTAGTGTGTAATGTATATAAATGTTGCTGTATATGGCATCTATATGATGAGGAAAAGTGTGGATATGTACAATATGACCTGGACTTCATTTGCCAAATGCATTCTAGTAATAAGTTTGTTTGTGGTACTCCGGAGGTCTATGAAAGGTGGCGATCCTAGCACTAGGTTGCTTTTGGGAAACAAAGCTCTGTGATGCGATAGACCAGCCAGTGTTACTGCCTCTCCAGTCTGCATGACGTGGCCTCAGGCTGGTATGAACACTCCAGTGCCCTCTACTGGTAGGAGTGGGAACGGCATGGCGCAGATCGACAGGAGACGCACTGGCTAACCCTTAGCAGTATTACTACTACTATTACCAGTGTTCTTATTGATATCCTCAACACTTCATTATTGTAATTGGTAAACACTGGCCTCGGGACTGAGAATGAATACATGCCAAATGTAGGATCGTCAAACCTGGCCAGTGCTATTTGTTTAACTTTGTTTTGTTTGTTTTTTTTAGATATGAAATGTAGAGTTTGGTGTATTTTGCACATTGTTCCTCTAAAAGGTGAATTTAAAGACTTGTTAAATGACTTCTCATTTTATTATTATTAGGATAGTTCTGTTCCTGATAGAACTACATTGTAAAAACTGCATTTGGAAAGGGTTATGAAACGCTTGATACTCAATTAGGTTGCCTTGCCAAGCACTTGAACAGTCTCAAAGAGATGTCACTTGCAAGATAGACTGTCAGATGTTCTGTAATCTGAGGTAATACAGTAAATTGCAACAGTATTAGCACAGCTGTATGTGCGTGTTGCATTGTGTCAATTCATCAAACTTGCATTGCTGGATCGACTGACTAACAGTGGGCTGATGCTGGTATATCAGGTGTTGCCTTTGCATTTACTTTGGCATTAAACCACGTTAAAAGGATTTTCATTTCTTGCAGCCTGTCAAAACAATGCATTTTTTCTTTGTCAATATTTTTTGCAAATATATAATTTATACCCCACCGTCGCATCGCATTAGCCACACACAGGCTGACAGATGTGTTGGATTTGCACAAGGTTGTATGTTTTCACTTGCTTATTCTCAAGTTCGGTCTCGTTAGTTTCAGACACATCATACACATTATGGACTTGGTCTGTGAAACCCTGAGTCTGAATGGCAGTTTGTATTCTGTTAACTGTTCCACGGTTCTTGAGATTCATGCCTGCCGTTGCCTTGGTTACTTCTCAAAAGACTGAATGTCAGAAATAAAATGAACCCTCCGCTCTCGTCTCACCCTCTATTCTCAACCAGGGGTTTATTTGATGCATTTGTCTCAACTGTATGCGGTAATACGACACGACGGGGCCAGGACATATTCGGTGGTGCACCGTGAGAATACCCTGATGAAACAAGGGGAGGCGGTTGGCGTGTCGTAGCTGAGCAGAAATGTGCAGGAAAGAAAATAGGAACAAGGAGGGTTTTTTGTTAAAGAGTGAGAAAATGGTAGGAGGTTTGGGGTTATCGTGTGGGTCAGAATAAAGCTTCAGATATGCTAATTCAAGTGAGTTGTTAAGAGTGTGGGACCAGCTAAATTAATGTGGCAAGGAGGACGTCGTATACCTGATGTTGCAGCAAAAGACCGCGAGCAGCAGACGTTTCTCTAAAGAAAAAATCTTCAGACAGTTTAGCTGATGTCACTTTTTTGCTTTTAACTTTTAGGGAGCCGTCACACTGTCTTCTGTGCTTATGCTGACAAGTAGTGGCACTGATTTCACTTCCTAGTCCTTCCAGGAGACAAAGTGATCAGTCCAGCTGGGTGGAAAGACTCGCACTGAGAAGGTTTCAGTGCAAAACACGTCCTTCGTTTGTGAAATGAACACAGACTTCCTCAAAAGGCGGGAAGTAGATGATCGGTAATGTTCTTGTGAGTGGGGTGAGCTGACCTCTGAATGACTTCCAACATCTGAAGGTGTTGGTGTTTGATGTTCGGACACCTTCCCCCTTGGTGCAAAAATACTGTTTGGGAATGGATGGTGAACCGGTCCAACTCGCTCTAACTTTTACTGGCGGGGAAGTAAATGAGAGTGAAGACGATGCCAGGGGCCCAAAGAGATGTCAGCCTTTCACTGCAGCATCAGCAGAACGGTATCCGTAGTATCACTATTCAAGTTTGTATATTCGTCTTTATTTTTTCCAGAGAAAGCTATGAAGAGAGGAATTTAAACCTTGGTGTTGTACATAAACACAACAATCCCCCAGCTCAGTCAATTATCTTCATGCCAAACTGCACTTAATTCGTAGAAGATTCAGTGGTTTCTCCCATCTGTGATGGCCTGGCGGCCTGTCCAGGGTGTCTCCCCGCCTGCCGCCCAATGACTGCTGGGATAGGCTCCACAGGGCAGGATAAGCGATTTGGATAATGGATGGATGGTTTCTCCCACTTTTTTTGTTTCACAAAAAGAAGAATTCTCCCACCAATAAGGTATCTCCACTGCTTTTTGCAGTTTGAAAAAAAAAAGCAGGCTGATCCAAATTGCAGTTGACCAGAGTTACGGACCTCGAGGAAGATAAACAAGCGCTTGCTGTGCAAGTTCTTTTGTGTTGTACCAAAGGAATCGCTCAACCTTTTGGGTTTGGATAAGCTCTTTGATGCTGCTTATTTCCACACGCAGTCTTTTCTCAGTGACTGACTTTGTTGACTTCAGTGCATCAGCCAGTGAATGATTGCCTGTGACACAGGTTATTGGTGCAGCATGTTCAGCATCACCAACAGTCAGTTCGGAGGAGAGGAGTGTAGCCAGAAAGACGGCATTATCAATTCCATCCGACACTGTCAATGTTCCAGCTGCAAGTGCACCATGCGCAATCCACTTGACTCTATTTGACTGCCACGAAAGGGGTGAGAACTTTCCATTTCCCCCCATTAGAACAATAAGATGCCCTCCTTGAGTGCCTCTGTCAGAAAGATTTCCAAATGAGGCATCACTGAACACAATCATCTTCAAGGCACTGTCTGCAGGAGAAATTGAACTGATTCTGTGTCAAAGAATCCGGTATGCTTCCTAGTAAGCATAAAAATGGGCTGGGTAGGAGTTGTTGCCCTATCGCCATACTTCTTTCTTTACATATCGCCTTCCAGAATAATTGAGATTTTTTTTTACACTCCCAAATACAATGTTTGGGACAATTTGGAGAGGCTCCTGTTGTACACTTACTATAAACCGATGTAGACATTATGTAAAATATTATATTGCAGCTCCCTATATCTATTGCGTATTGATATCCTGGTAGGCAATAGCAGGATTCTCCCCATGTTTCTTTATCTACTGCGCCTGAAGTAGTGTACTCCACGATGTTCTTAATGGTGCAAGTCTATCCAAGTTCAATTTTTGTCACTCAGGATAAAAGTTTGGCACAGAATGTTCAGGCTTAACGATGGTCCAGAAAAATTCTTTCTAACAAGTGAGAATCATCGGGGGAACTGAGAGTATTCGTTTTCTTGTACACACAGTGCCTGACTTTTAAATATGTGTAGAAATCCTTGGTAGGTATAATGTACTGAGCTCTTAAAGAGTCAAACGTTTTTAAAGTTCCCATTACCACAGAGATCATACACCCTTGTTGTACCTGCTTCTTGCCATGTCTTCAAATTTGATCCTGCACCCTCTACTGATAAATCTGGGTTATCCACCAATGTTGTCAGGGCATTTAACGGGTGAGTTTCCTTAAAAAGTGTCCTTAAGCTACTCCCTGTCTTTGTTATATTAGTTATTAATAGATTGTCCTTAGCTATAAAGGGCAAGGGTAAATTTACAGGGGCAAAAGGTTTACAAATCACTGCTCCTATTTTAAGCCAAGGCAATCCAGTTTGTTCAACCGCCCATAAAGAAATAGTTATGGCTTGTACTGACAATACATAACTCTGCTTTTTTTAATGTTTTAGACCTGCAAATCAGCCCTCTCAAAGACTACATGGAGACGGGACCCTAGCTGTTGAGTCACTGACCTGGTCTTGTTGACCGTCTTCATGTGCAGTCTGGGTTCAACATTTTGGCAACAATTTTGGAAATTCAAACTAGAATTTTGAAGTTTGAGAAATTTAACAGTGACAGACTCCGACCACACGGAGAGGTTCATGTTGCTTGTTGTCAGGGAACCATCGTTCAAGGATGGCGTGTGTTATTTGAAAACAGTTCTTGTTCCTCAGATGTCATTACAGCGTTCTGAGCAGTGGAGGTCATAGCTGGTGTCTTCTCCATCCGCGTGGGAGCAGCAGAGTGACCCGAACCACTGGACGGCCTTCACAACTTCCACACAGACCTGTGGTGGGTGGAGAGCTCCACGGGAGTTCCTGGCTCAGATGGACCCGAGCTGGTGCCAAAAGCAAAACCCTCAACATTAGAAGCTGAGCGTTGGCTGTTCTCTGCTCCGTGCGTCACCGTCTGCCTCGTCATTCAAAAGGCCATCCACCAATTCATTCATGTAAACACCGAGAAGGGTGAGATGGTGGATGTGCTGGTCCTTCAACTCAGCAGATCCCTCAATGGGAGAAAACAACACACATTTGTGGCGGCCTATAAGTATTATTACTGTTAGTGTGGCGCCAGGTTTATAAGATCAATATGGTAATATTCAATCTGCCATTCCTAGGACCCCCCATACAGTTTTCATTTATAAATTCTTGTCCATTTATTGTTTTTATTTTAAGTTGCTTATGTGTACAGCCAAGAAAGACAAGCTCAAGTGGTGTACATTAACGACTCCTTGCCACAAGGTAGCGATACTGACAATGGCAGAGTGACCCCATAAGGGCAGAACGTGAGCGAGTTTTCTTCAGTGGTGAACAACTTCCTGTTCCTGTTCCTGTTTCTGTGCCATTATTCCGATACGAATCACATCTAGATGTCGTTCTTGTGTTATTTACAGTTACAAACTGGAACGTTTTCAAATTAAAATATGTGGCATCAGATTACCTCTTCTGTCATCAATCTGCGCCTGTTACATATTTTTGGTGAGCCAGCCAGGAGGGGCTGTTAGGGTCGGACCCTTTAGTTGACTGGTTAACGTAGTCGCCCGTGGTAAGTGGTAGATCCGGGTTCGCGTCCCGGTTGCGGCGGTTCCCCAAATTCGCTACGTTGGTGTCAGAAGTGGGATGGTGAGGCCATCGGAACCACGTGCGCCCAGAGACGTGAGGAAACTGATATGCTGCGCGCTTCCCGAAGAGGGGTGGTACTAGCCCTTAGCCAACCCTTTTAGTCGACTGGTTAACGTTGTCGCCCGTGGTGCGGGGGATCCGGGTTCGCGTCCCGGCTGCGGCGGCTCCCGCGATGCCCCCCCCCCCGAATTTGCTAGATTAGTAAAAAAAAACTTTATTTTTTTTGCTCGTTAAACATTAGTTAATGACTGGTCAAAAATGAGGTGAAAAAGACAACCTCTCTTGTGCATCTCAGACAATTGGGAGGAAGAAAATGACAACCATTAAAAACTCCATGAAAGTAACACTCAAAGCAAAATGGCAGAGAAAGGCTTTCGCTCATCACGAGGCTTTTCAAATTCTTTCAAACACGCCATATCAGAAAACAAAATTATGCTATGCCTACACGGAAATGCATTTCCATGGTTTTGATCATCTCTTATTGCCAAAAATGTCCCCAAGTCAGAGTTCGGGGTAGGCAAATGTAAAGAGAACTGACATCAAATAGATTGTGGCGTTGCAAACTGGCAGTCAGTGCACCCCCCCTCCCCAATTTGTATCTGGCCAATTACCCCGCTCTTTTTGAGCCGTCCCGTCCGCTGCTCCACGCCCCGACCGACCAGAGGAGGCGCTAGTGTAGCGACCAGGACAAATACCCACATCCGACTTCCCACCCGTAGACACGGCCAATTGTGTCTGTAGGGACGCCCGACCAAGCCGGAGGTAACACGGGGATTCGACCCAGCGATCCCGTGTCCCCTGTCTCCGATTGGCTGGCCGGTTCCTGCACACCTGCGCCCAATCTCCATGATTAGCCTCCCCTGTCTGCACAGTAAAAACCCGAGTGTTGATTTTCTCAGAGTTAAATTAACACTCAGTATTTTACTGTGTGGGTATATATGCCCACTGGTTGCTCCGGGTCGTCTCACACTCTGAGACTCAGACTTTTAGCGCCAGAGTGCCTCGTCTTTTGTGAGCTTTCCTCGTGTCCAGTCCTGCCGTTGTTCCTGCTGTTTTGTAAGTTTTGCCACGTTCTGTTTGCTGGCCCTCTCCGCTATCTGTACCCGCTGTTTTGTTCCGTGTAATAAGAGTTTGCCTCCACCGCCTGCACTAGAGTCCTCCTCTCTGCTACAACCGTGACAGTACGACCCGACCAAGTATGGACCCAGCGGATGGTTCACTGAGACAATGTAGGCCGACTCTGGTGTGAATGGCCTCCGGCTGGGGGCAGGCTGTGCCCTAGTCTGCTGGCTCTGGCCCCACTAGCCACCAGCCCGGTAATCCGCCAGTCGATGGGTGGTGCCGAGCCTGCTCCAGCCCTAAAGCCATTCTGGGGATCCCGCCTAGCAGGGGGGGGGGGGGGTCCCAGGAGTCTCCGCCAGTCCCATGTTCCTCGGCAGCCGGCCGACGTCCTGCCCGACTACCAGTCGCCGGCCGCACCGGCCGACTCCTTCTACAGGTTCCCGTTCGGCCGGCCACTTCAGCCGACCTGTCGACCGGCGCCTCCGAAACCTGCTCCACGAGCGGCCGTCCCGCCGCCTCCGAGTTCAGTTTGCCCGGCGGCCCTCCAGCCACGGCGGTACTGTCGGCCTCATCCATCTGCCCGTCCGCCGGAGATGCTCTGCGTCCTGGTCGCCCTCCCGATCGGTCCAAGCCCTCGGGCCGCCTGCCTGAGATCCCTGGCCCCATTCGTCCTCCCCCTCGGCCCCTCTGTCCGTCCTGCTGGGTCCTTTGGTTGTGGGACGCCTGGAATCCGCCCCTTGAGAGGGGGGAGGGGGGTCCTATCATGGCTGTCCCATCCCCAGGTTGGTGCTTTAATCCACCTGCGCCCGGGGTCCTGAATGACCCGGATTGCTTGGCTTCACTCAACCTCCCCTGTCTCCGATTGGCTGGCCGGTTCCTGCGCACCTGCGTCCAATCTCCCTGATCGGTCTCCCTGGGTATATATGCCCCTTGGCTGCTCTGACGATTGATCGGGTCGTCTCACACTCTCTCTGAGACTCTGGAGACTTTGTGTCGTCAGGGTGCCTGGTCTTTTGTGACCTTTCCCCGTGTCCGTTCCTGCTGTGTTGTAAGTTTTGCCGCGTCCCGTTGGCCCTCAGAGCTGTTTCTGCTCCGTGTTGTAAGAGTTGTCGGTACCGGTTTGCATCCACCGTCTGCACTCGGCTCCCCCTCTCTGCTACAGCCGTGACGGTCCCAGCAGGCGGGGAGACACCCTGGACAGGCCGCCAGGCCATCACAGGGCCCACACGCATTCATACCCAGGGACAACTTAGTACGACCGATTCACCTGACCTGCGTGTCTTTGGACTGTGGGAGGAAACTCAGGCAGACACGGGGAGAACATGCAAACTCCACACACAGGACGACCCCCCCCCCCCCAAGGTTGGACTACACCAGGGCTCGAACCCAGGACCACCTTGCTGTGAGGCGACCGCGCTAACCACTGCGCCGCCACAATTAAGACGGTTTCTAATTGATTTTGGATTGGGTCCAGCAGCCTCTAACCTCCACCGCCCTTGATTTCATGGAGTGCATGCGTCATCACATGGAGCCTATATGGATGATGGTCTGAAATGGATCAAGAGGAAGAATTGGGTTATTTTTTTGCGTGAAAGTAAATCGGATGAAGACGGCTAAACTGGGCAGCATTTCCATTAATTGTCCAGACGCCCAACTTCACCGATCAGCCAAAACACTAAAACCACTGACGGGAGCGGTGAATAACGTTGATTATGTCGCTGCATCCCACAGAAGCGCTGCTGTAGCTCAGACTGCTGCTGAGAAAGTTGATGCTGGCTATGATAGACAGGTGTCAGAATACACAGTGCATCACCGCTTGCTGTGTATGAGGCTGCATAGCCGCAGACCAGTCAGTGCCCATGATGACCCCTGTCCAGCATCGAAAGCGCGTGCACATGAGCATCAGAACTGGACCACGGAGCAATGGAAGAAGGTGGTCTGGTGAATCACGTTTTCTTTTGCGTCATGTGGACGGCCCGGGTGCGTGAACGTCGTTGAGCTGGGGAGGCGATGGCACCAGGATGCAAGCTGGCGGAGGCGATGTTCTGCTCTGGACAATGTTCTGCTCGGAAACCTCGGGTCCTGACATCCATGTGGATGTTACTTTGACACGTACCACCTGCCGAAGCGTTGTTGCAGACCAGGCACGCTCCTCCACGGCCGCGGTATTCCCTGATGGCAGTGGCCTCTCTCAGCAGGACAATGCGCCCTGCCACACTGCAAACAAACTGTTCAGGACTGGTTTGAGGAACATGACAGAGTTCAAGGTGTTGCCTTGGCCTCCAAATTCCTCAGATCTTAATCCGATCGAGCAGGACTGGAAGGATCTGCTGCAGCTAACGTCTTGGTGCCGGATACCAGAGCTCTGACAACGACTCCTAGAGGATAAATACTGAGTCTCATCAGCAGCCAGCCAGACTGGCTTGGTCTAGTCAGAAAGGCACCAACTGAGGAAGCCTCTTGGATGAGAGGCGAAACGTCTGCACGGATATATACCAAGTCCGGTTGCACTTGATTCAACTCCTTTGGATACCAGAGGACACTGTCAGGGGTCTGGAGTTCATGCCTCGACAAGGCAGTTTTTTTTTTTGGAGGCACGAGGGGGGGGGGTCCTAAACAAATATTAGGCGGGTCGTTTTAATGTTTTGGCTGATGTGTGTGTGTATACGACATCTAATTGTCCTTATGCCTTACATACAGTGAGTCTGTTCTTGAGTTTTGTATTAATCATATGATCATCTACGGTTATTTTGTCGCAACAGCTCCCTCTGAGCCAACTCATCAGCTGTGAAATTGTAACACAACTAAATTGTATCTTTGTAACATTATAAATTGTATCGCTGCTGATTTTTTTTTCTCCCGAACAATTTACTTCATTAAAAGGAAATAAATCATTCCATAGTTGATGTTTCTGAACATTTGTTTGAGAGGGAACTGTAAGGGGGGGGGGTGCCTGACCGGTGTCAGCGGAGGGTTGGATTCAATGTAAATGTGTGAAATCCCTCTGCCATTGCGGAACATGAACGCACGGTGGCGCCATTGTATGGTCGTATAAAGGGTCACGACACGTACGCGCGGTAGTAACGGAGGGCTCGCCGTATGGATGCCGGCAGACGGAGGAGCCAGGCCCGCTACCAGCGACCCTGACTCCTCACGGGTCTTCCGGCATAGTTATCGCTTCATCTCCCCATTGTTGGGCACATTTTAACTACAGGGATCAAAACTTCTCAATCTAGATTCCTTCTGATTTCGGAGCCCCCCCCCCGTTAGTATCAATTAAGAGAGGTAGAAAGTCACATCTCCTTTTCAGTCAAATAAATAAATGTATATATAAAATATCTTTTTCTAAATAAGGCGGCAGCATAGCGCTGACATATACGTCGCCTCGTCTGATCGTTATGTTTCTTTGAGTTAGGCGCGAGCCCACATACCCCTACGGAGTTCTGCCCCGCTGCCTTCCTCCCCGCACGAGACCCTAACCTGGAGCGTTATAAAGGACTCTTCCTCTCCATAATCAAGGTCAAGAGCGCCTGTTCAATGACCCCCCCGGGTGTTAAAGCCCGGGACGGCGCCTCTTCGCCCTGTCAATCATTTTTACTGACAGCTGATTAGAACGGAAGCTGCCGAACTTCTGCACGAGCACCTATCGATGGTAACAAAGTCGCGATGTCATGTGTGTGAGCGGCTTTGTGGGATCATTTTAGAGGCGCGCGTGTGCGTGCGTGCGTGCACGCGCGTGTGCGCAGGCGTTGCTGGGATTCCTGCGCGCCGGCGTCGCACGATACACTGGCTCAAATAACAGATGGCGCTGCGACGAGAGACAATATTGGGAAATCTGGCAGCAATTATCCTCAATTATGTCCATTGTTAGTTTGAGCTAATTATTGTTATCGTCACTTTGTTTTGGTTTTGGTGTCTTGCGGCGTTGTTCTGCCTTTAGCAGGCCGACGGGAAACAACAGGGGACAGGAATATGTGCCGGTTATGAAATAAGGCTTTCATAAGCGAGTGTAAACACCGGGTCTGAACACGCGGCCCATAGCAAAGCGTCCCTGCCGTGTTTTCACAGCAGCTCAGCTCGGAGGGCCTTCACGATGACCCGCTATCTGCCCGCGTGGACTGGCACAAGTTGCGCTAGTTTCATGATCTAATGAAAGAGTTTATTCGACACCGCCGCTCCTTATTATTGTTTACAGCGCGCCTGCGGACGCGGCGGATTGTTGTGTGTATGCCGTAGGCCCGATCGCCAAATAAGACCAAATAAAACGAACATGCCAGAAGAGAAACTGTCAGCTTTACAGTCTGCCAAGGGTAGATGGTGGCTTTCACCATTCATTTCAGAAGTCATATTTTTTTTCTTCTTCTCTATTTTAACTCGCCTGTTTCAGCAACTGGGATCCAGGTAGCGGTTATATGCACCACTTTTGTAAAGGAAAGGAAAAACTTTTTTTGGGGAGGAAGTTTTGGTCCTTGAAACTTCTCAACACCTGCCCGCGAGACCCCCGGAGCTCTAATAGAAGCCAGAGTAGAGCTCTAATGGAACTTAGACTGAATGGGCTCTAATAGCAGTTAGACTAATAGGGTTTAGAGAGACAGAGGGAGGGAAGGGGAGGGCGGGAGGTGTGGAGAGGGGAGGGGGAGGCTAATGAGTGGAGGGTCTCCGTGGGTGTACATGGGGCGGACCTGACTGCGCTCTCGCCTTTGTTTGGGGGCGGCTCCACTCCACCCCTCATCCCTCCCGCCCTCCCCATCCTCCCCTCCCCTCTCCTCTCTCCCCCCTCCCCTCCCCGGGGGCGAGGAGGGAGTCCGTGTTTGGTTCTCAGAGTCCTTTGGGGAAGAGTCACAAAGCGTTTTTCCTCCGAGAGGAGCGAAGAAACAGGAGGGGGGGATTTACACCATCCGGAACGATACAGGACCCCCCACTCCCTGCAAAAAAAAAAACAAAAACCGTGCGGACGAATTAAGCTGGACGGTGTGGACCTGCAGGACCGGGAGAGGAGAAAAGCAAACAGAGCCGAGAGAGAGAGAGAGAGAGAGAGAGAGAGAGAGAGAGAGAGAGAGAGAGAGAGAGAGAGAGAGAGAGAGAGAGAGAGAGAGAGAGAGAGAGAGAGAGAGAGAGAGAGAGAGAGAGAGAGAGAGAGAGACGACATGTCAGATGAAATGATGACATCTGATCTGGGGTGCTACAGTTGATCTCTCTTTCCTCCCTCTGTTCTTCCGCTGACAGCTGAAGGAGCGGAGGAACTCCGGGAGAACCGGGACGGACTTTAAAGCCCTCTCCCGCACCAGCTCCGTGGTCCCGCACGCGTCTCGCTGGGCGCTGAAACGCCTCTTTAAAGAAGTCATTCGGAGCTCTTGGATAATATTTTCCACATATTTTCCTCCCTTTTTAAAAAAATATTTCCAGCCCCGGCTTGGCTCGGCTCGGCTCGGCTCGGCTCGGGCGGGTCAAGTTGTCACTGCTTGGCTTCTGTGGCGACGCGAACGCCGGCAGCGCGCCCACGCTGGTCCTCCTCCACCGGGCTCGGGAAAGAGGAGAGAAATAAGTATAGAGAGAATAAGGAGATAGGGGAGAGGTGCGTGCGTGTGCGTGCGTGCGTGCGTGCGTGCGTGTGTGTGTGTGTGTGTGTGTGGGTGGGTGGGGGGGGGGTCCAGCCGTGGTTTATTGATGTTTGGGATCCAGGAGAGCATCCAGAGGAGCGGCAGCAGCCTGAAAGAGGAGCCGCTGGGGAGCATGAACGCGGTGCGGAGTTGGATGCAGGGGGGCGGTGTGCTGGACGCCACCACGGCCGCGCAGAGGTGAGCCGTCAGCGGCGCCTTCTGACACCCAGGAGGCGTTGTGTGTGTGTGTGTGTGTGTGTGTTTCCCGCGGGACAGGAGCTCTCACACACCTCGGGGGGGGGGGGGGGACAGGGTCTCCAGAAAACGCTCGTGGTGACCTGATCGTTTGGATTAACCTGCGCTCGGGGACACCGGTCGGTCTAGTCCATCGATACAGGACCCAATTAAAGATCATTGTGCCGATACCGAAACTAACGATACCGTGAGTACCGGGGCCGCGGTGCCCCGTCATTTCACGGCAAGCGGCTGAAGGAGGGTCGATACCGGTGTTCATGCCGGAAAGAGCGCGCGGCGTATTTCATATGGTAGCGTCATGAGGACCACCGCTAAAAAAAAAAATAGAAAAAAAAGAATAGCCCAAATTTACTTCCACCGCTTTTATTCTTTGCTACACCTATATTATCCTCCATCCGAGCGGGGTGTAGTAAGACCGGTCCTCCGCCCCTATATGGCAGAATATACACGTTTTCCTGGGTAATACTTTGAAGTTTTTATTTTGTTTTATTTTATTTTGTAATTTTTCGTAGCTCATTGGTGCATCCTCCATCACCGACTCCTTCTTGCTTGTGTGTCCGCAGTGGAGTGGGTCTGGCGCGGGCTCACTTTGAGAAGCAGCCGCCCTCCAACCTGCGCAAGTCCAACTTCTTCCACTTCGTGCTGGCGCTATACGACCGGCAGGGTCAGCCCGTGGAGATCGAGAGGACCTCCTTCCTGGCTTCGTGGAGAAGGAAAAGGTATATACGCCCACAACAAAACTCTGTTAAATTAATATCAATAAGTACCCGATTTAACACCCCCCCCCCATTAAACTGTGGCTGGTCTACTGCGCTGCGATCAAATGGAGAGCCAGCTGGCGATGGGTTGAAGACACGTGCTTTCTGTTGAATTAAGGACTGTGTGGTGACCTGCTGAACGTTACAGCAGCCTATCAGAGTCCTTATCACTATTATTATCACTATTATCACTATTATTATCACTATTATCACTATTACCATTATTATTGTCATTATAATTATTATTATTTTGTTATTAATATTGTTATTTTTGCTGTTGTTATTGTTGTTTTTATTATCATTATCACTATTATTAGTAGTAGTATTAGTATTATCATGGTTATTATTATTATTATTATTATTATTATTGTTATTATTATTGTTATTATTATTGAGTTTTGTAGCCAGCAGGAATATCAGATAATTTAGGCCAGACGCAAATCAGAAACGATACATTTCAAATCTCGTTGCCCCATTCGTAGGGCTGTTTAAATTCAATATCTCGTTTTGGACAAATTAAATTGATATAATAATTCGGGGCCGGGTCCCGGGCTGGGTCCAGACCCGCCACTTGTTCTGGGAAAGCGGCGGCCTGCTCATCAGCTGTGCCGCTCTTTCCATTACAGCAGGTCCGCTGTAGGAGAATTTCATTCTGGATTTATTTCCCTTATGCGCGTAATTAGTAATTATAGGGGGGAATTAAAACGCCACAATAACGCCATAATTGCATGCGGGGTGAGAAAGATTTTTTTTTTTTGTCAGGCAACTTTAATATCCCAGTTATGAATATAAATCACTACGCGCCTGTAAAACACGGCCCGTGTAGAGAATTCAATAAGTTTAGGTACACTCTCATTTTCTACAAACAACCTGTGTGTGTGTGTGTGTGTGTGTGTGTGTGTGAGTGTGTGTGTGTGTGTGTGTGTGTGTGCGTGTGCGTGTGTGCGTGTGTGTGCGTGTGTGCGCTCTAGGAGACGAGCGGGGAGAAGACCAATAACGGGATTCATTACCGGCTGCAGCTCCTCTACAGCAACGGTGAGTCGTCTGGGCTCGCGCGGAGCCCGTCCGGCGGGATGGGGTCTCTGCTGGCGGGGCCGCACGTGGCTGCTGAGCCCGGCACCACACACACACCCCCTCCCCACACACGCACACACACGCATGCACACACACACACGAAGTTCGTGTTTTCACCGAAACGTTTGTGTATAACAAACAAACAAACAAACAAACAAACAAACAAACAAACAAACAAACAAACAAACACACAAACACACACACAACACACACACAACACACAGCAGCCCTGTGGCGGTCCTGTGTTGGGTTCATGTGCAGGTTTTGTGCGCGCGTTATTTTAACGGTAATAGTGAGTCTGTGATCGCGTGCGTGCTTGCACAGCTGTATTATAAACTTTCTTATTATAGCCGCGAGACACTCGCTACGTCACAAGGGCCGCAGCCAGCCAGCTGCGCGTACTACTACCCTGTGTGTGTGTGTGTGTGTGTGTGTGTGTGTGTGTGTGTGTGTGTGTGTGTGTGTGTGTGTGTGTGTGTGTGTGTGTGTGTGTGTGTGTGTGTGTGTTTAAGCCACTCAGCGTTTGCATGGAGATGCAGGCTAAACGAGAGTCG